>NC_061122.1:110249435-110250009 GCF_002878395.1 Capsicum annuum | reverse complement strand
CATGAAGTTAAACTGAAGTCTATAGCTACAAATCAGCTAACTCAGCAGTGTGCAGAGCTATATCGATCGGAAGACATTAAAGTTCCAAAGCTAGAAGGAGACGATGGGACACTCTATAAAACCCATAACGCTTATCAATCTACTTTTGCAGGTACAAGCAGAGGAGTTAGTAGACAAAGATATCAGAACATGAATATGAATAAGATATTTGAGAAACCATTTATACCAAAAACACAAAAAGAACCCCTTGTTCATACCCCCACAAATTACCACATACCGAGATAGTCTGAACCAAGATAAAAAAGTTTACAACTATACAACCTAAAAATACATAGAAAATATCTTCAGAGTACAAACTTTCCTAAACCTTAACCCCAGAGCTACAAATATCAAAGAACCAAACACAAACTATATAACCCAAAAATTACAAGGTTACAACAAGCTAATTGCACTACCCAAAACCAACCCAAGCTTAATAAAAACTTGTTTTGACTATGAATTATTAAATACCATATATACCCAAGACGGAGAAGAACTAACAGCTATGGAAGAATTACATAAAATATTCACAACC
>NC_061122.1:110199551-110249335 GCF_002878395.1 Capsicum annuum | reverse complement strand
TCAAAGAACCAAACACAAACTATATAACCCAAAAATTACAAGGTTACAACAAGCTAATTGCACTACCCAAAACCAACCCAAGCTTAATAAAAACTTGTTTTGACTATGAATTATTAAATACCATATATACCCAAGACGGAGAAGAACTAACAGCTATGGAAGAATTACATAAAATATTCACCTCCTATAAAAGAATAACCAAAGGAAATCTATTTTATATAAAGTGTTATACTGCACCAGCAGAGATATTATACGACGAAATAAAATCAGTTATAAAAGTCGTAAAAATAGGATTAACCAGAGATATGATTATACCGAAAGATATTATGCAGCAGCCAGAGATACCCAGAATTGAGATACCTGATTTTTATGCAAATAAATGACTCATTGGACTAGCTACAATTATTTAAGAATTAGCAAATAATTATACTAGTGGAAATCCAATATGGAGCTATTATTCAAAAGACCATCAGATGATTTATTCAAATTCAAAAGAACTCCGAGAATTAGATATGGAAACTATTAGGCAATGGATTCTGACGTTACTCAAACCAGAGACAGAACCTATCGCCAGAGCTATCAGAGAAAAATTTATTTCAGAAGAATTATTAACCAGATATTGCAAGACAATTAGACATAAATATCCAGATCATAAATGTTCAAAATGTAATGGAGGAGATAATGATATCCCAGAAGTTCAGCTAGAATAGAAGAAAAATCAACCAAGTAGATAAAAACGCCAGCTGGAAGATACAAGATAAGATGCAATAATGGAGATATGGAAAAACAGCAGTTACGACAACGAGAAGATATCAACGGAGTAATAATAGAAGATAAACTATTAAATTGTGAAAGCGACATGTAAACTTTCACAATTTACTTTACGTAAAATATTGAAAACTTTTGTATAGGCTAAACTTTTAGGTTTTAGGCTTTTTGACTATTATTAGTCTAGGCATTAATAATTTTTGTCTTATTAGGAGACTTTTTGTAAAGTAGACTAATTTTAAAAACGTGAATACTCTTGTAAAGATTCATTCAGTCTATAAATAAGATGAACCGAAGGCATTGCAAAGCAAGCCTTTATGTGTTGAAGCTAAAACTCTCTCTTGTTCAAGATAATGTTTAGGCCAGTTGATTACATAAAGGATGGAGAAAGTATACGATTACGGAAGTCAAGAAAACCCCATAGCACATATATGATATTTGCCTAATAAATGTGGAAGTTACAATTATGCGGAAATCACTTAATCACAAACAGATATCACATATGGCTTGAGGTTGATAATTCCAAGAAGGCGAAGACCGATGAATGATCATTTAGATGTTATTGTTTTTTCTATTTTTATCCCCTTTGTGGGACCGTTTTTATTATATTTTATTTTCCCTTCCACCAAAGATTGTATCCCTCATTTTCTACTTTGTAGGCATTTATGAATGTTTTTATTTTATTCCCTGTTTGGGTATGTTTTTCTTATTTTATATTTTTGCTTCCCCCAAGATTGTATCCCTCATTTTCTACCTTGTAGGAATTTATGCAGATATTTATGAAAATGATTTTTGGGGATAATGAATTTATTTTAAAAGGTATAGACTTCCTTCAAACTCGGTAGGCCAACCCTTTAGGATGCACGTTTATTATAGCATGCTTGTGTGATGTAACTATTTTATATTATTATATATGTCATTTTGATTGGAATCAAAGGAGAATTCATCCAATACAATTTTCATGGAGCACCTCTAGGTAGAAATATAGACCCACTCTACTAAAATCTGATGAAATATACTCCAAGTATCCCAAGTTTCTTAGAAAATTCCGTAATTATTCTTAAAAATTCCTGAAGTGGTTCAAACCATTTTAGAAAGGTTGACTATGGACTTAGAAGAAGCCATTTTAGCATGGACCGTTAAAAATCAATAGGAAAATTTCTCAAGTCAAAAGACGATTTTAGAGTAAGACCCAAAAGACGATACACTAAATATGGAGAATATGAAAATGGTTAAGAAGATTGTTTTGGACGAAAGAAAGTTTACCAATGTCAACCTATTGATTGACCAATTAGAAAATATTTCAAAGGAAAAAATAGGAAATTGAGGAACAAACCGCCTTAACTAAAGCAAAGATCACCATGTTCAACCAAATATTGAGAAAAATAAATCAAATACCAAAAAGAGAACTTGCAAGAGAGATCAGTCAACTAGCCATAGAATTAGAAATAGTTGTTGGATTGATTGGAAAGGTGATAAGAGAAAAAAATGAGAAATATCAGAATATGTCAACCTCGTTCAAGAAGGAATATCACTAACCCTCGAAGAAGTCATAAGTGAAATAAAAGAATAATCCCAAGATGAAGACAAGTCATTCTTGCCTTCAAGTTTCAATCAAGAAAAAAACATATCAAACTCAAAGAAAGTGTAAAGAGCTACATGAGAGAGCCAAAAATTATGAAAGTCTTAGAGATTTGTCAAATGTTGCAAGATATAGGATCTTTGTGCCCAATCATGAGTTAAGGGCCTCAATATGACCCCAAAGATGATCATAAGAGATGTGCCTACCATTTGTTCCAGAAAGGACATATCACAGATGAATGTAGTGTATTAAAGGAAAAAGTATGTGACCTAATAAACACCAAGAAAATAAATCACTTGTATGGAACTCGCACCATGTTGGAGTATGATAGGATTGCACCTATAGTTCCCATCACTAGTGATCTCACAATTCATTATTTGTACTTTACAAATTGTAAGGATAACAATGATGAGATTTACTCCAAGTTGGTCCCAGAAAAATCCTCCATCTAATCGAGAGAAAGGAAAGAAAAGGGTTTGTCAAATGGAGGAATGGTAATGACATCAATCATTATCATAATGTAACCAAGGGACATATAATTGAAAACTGTCGCAAATTGTTCTTTAATTTGGAGCACTTGATCAAAATTGCAAAGATTCGATTGGATTTTTTGATAGACTATTCATAAAGCAGAAGAAAGTTAGGAAAAATCAAAGCACTTTCCCATATCCAGAATCAGGATGTAAATATAGTAAGTTTTGTTTTCCTTCTGTTTACTTTTTGTACTGTATTTAAGTTTAGTGAATGAAATAAAATAAAAACAATATTTTTACGGTGGAACTATGTAGGGACTGATTTCCCCTTCATAGGATACGTAAATAGCCTTTTGGACCAACCTCTTTCTTTAAAACTCTGTTCTTACTCCACTTTCTTGAAAGAACACATGAGGATTGGAAAAAAGAAGAGTTGAACCTTCCTGATAAATTCTACTTAACAAAATCCATGAGAAAAATCTTGTTCTTTTAATTCTCGAGTCATTATTACCCTATGGATCAATTTGCATGAGATGAGAAATAACTTTATGCATTTACTTTCTGCTTGATTATCTTTTAATGTTTTTTTCTAACAAAATCTAACACTTTCAACCTTTAAGTTGTTTTTACTTTACAAGTAATAGAAACTGCTCTATGTTGACATTAAATAGCAAGAGATCCCCACTTCAAAAGATAAAAGGGGAATAAGAATTCATCTTTTGACCATAGTTTTATTATTGGAAATAAAAAATGGTTGATGGTAACAGTAGAGAAGCTCTGACCGATGTTAATATCGAGGATCATATAATAAAGGCACAAGGTGAAAGGAGTACAATGGGGCATTGCATACCAATATCAGATGCCAAAATATGATCAATAATATGGAATTGAATGATGTATACTAGGTTTAAATATATTTCCATTAACTACTTGGAGTCAATTCAAATATGATATGGGCCTGATACGTTAAAGAAAAGCCAATAGAGTAAATTTCAGTTGTCAAAAAGACATCATAATGGAAGTTAAGTTATACCTCCAGATAGGGCCTTCAAATTTCATGTTTAATCTCAAGTGATGGTTCAAATTTCAAGCCATAACACGCTCTTAAAAAGACCTCAGATTCATGAAACATGATTCATTCCTTTAACACTGCACCAATCACTAAAGTCTGTATGGATTAACCAAAAAATAGTCATTCATGATGAAGGGGACTGCTTGAGCTAGCTAAACAGGTGCATTCCTGAGATTGAATATGCCTTAACAGAATGTGATTCTTACATAGTAAAGATTGTGAGTATAGTTAAAGTTGAACTAACTTCTCACAATTCAATAACTTTGGTCAACAAGATGTTGGCCAATGTTATGCTAAAAGTTGCATTGCACCTAGACGTGGCCTAAGAAATAATTCAGACAGAACCATTTAACCAATGATTAGCTCAAAAAGAATATTCAAGTATGGGTTAGAGTATGTTCCATGTTTAAATTATGAAAGGAAAAAAGAGAAGAAAGCCCAAGAGATATCTTAGAAACTATCTAAAATCTACTAGTTTTTACAAATCTATAAGCGATGATCTATGATATGCCATGCTTTCATGGAACTAGCAATGATTAAAAGAAATAAATTATGCAAGTACTTAGATCTTTTGTTAGTTATGATGTGCTTATATATGAATTTTGTAGGAAAATAGGGCTTGGAGAAGAGAAGGAGCAAGAAGAGATGAAATAAAGTAGGAAGGCTACCTACGACCCCCACCTACGGGTCCATAAGTTGGGTTCATAGGTTGCAATGCAAAAGTTTTGAATGCCAAATCTAGTTATAAGTCCTACAAAGGCCAACCTATGAGGTGTATGTGGTACCTATGGCCCCGTAGGTACCTATCATAGGTAGGCATTATGAAGCCTGAAGTTTTTGTTTAATCTCTACAAACCCACCTCGGTGCTAGGTACTACCTACGATCGATAAATAGGGTCGTAGTTTTGTGCTGACCTTATTTTCTTACTTTGTTTGATAGTTTTTTGGGTTGTGTAATGTATCTATAAATACCCATGGGATGTTTCATTATCATTTTATGCACCCTTATGCACCCTTATGCACTTTAAATACTTTTTACATTGTTTTGAATTCTAAGATACACTTTGATCTTGGGATTTTTGTTCTTGTTTTTTTAGGGTTTGATATAATGTTGAGAGTTTGCTTTTCATTCTTAATATTTGGGAGATCGGTCATGTGCTTTTAATTATGAATTATATGTGTATTCTTATAATCATGAGCAACTATACCCCATAAATAGGGTTATGGGAACCTTGATGAATTAACAAAATAGAGGAAGTTCAAAGTCATTCTAAATTGGTGTTCATGGATACATTGTGGTTTTCTTTATTTACATTTCTTTCTTAAAGGTTGAAAATGTTTTGAACTCTTTTGTATTTGATACTAAATCGACAGAGAGATATAGATTAGGAAAATAAAATCACAACAGTAATTTTAAGCTATCAACCTTTATCTATTTATCTTGAGAACAAGAGGAGATAATTAATTAGGAATCTAGGACAAGGGTTAGTAATGCGATACTCTAAGGCAAATGAAGGAAATTCACCAAACCAAGGTAGAGAGATGGTTAGGTGATACATAACATGTTAGATTCTGCATGTAGTGAACCAAGATAGTTTAATGAGCATGATAGGTCTACAGAGTTAAACAGTCAGGGGAACATAATCCTAGTAATCGTCTCATACTTATTACAACCCTACTTTCAAAATAATTTTTTCCTTTACCATTAATTCTTAGAAAAACCATATTTAATTTCTACACTATCCAGCTACATCAGCAAGCGTGTGATATATTTTCATTCTATTGTATGTGGGTTCAACCCTAACCTTATTTTGTTCTATATTTGACAAGCAACTACATTATCTTTTTTAGGATGTGTAATTTTTTCTGTTGTTGGTGAATGCCATTATAGATTAGTTGATTGAGTTTGTTAAGGTTGTTGGGTTTTGATTTTCTAATTTTCCAGGGTATATGTTAGTGTATGCCTAGTACTAGTACTCAAGGAAATTCCTTGATCCCATTTCATCCTGAGCTTGAATGGACCTTACAATAGCATTAATATATGGAAGAGTATAAGCATAAAGTTTGTCACGATGGGGTTCAAGAAGACCCAAATGCCTTGAATTCACCAACTTTGCATTGTGCACAAGAAATAACCATTCAAATCATTTCATAGTTATTAGATAAAGAGGCAAATACTCGTTATATAGATCAGGAGTAGGATAGAGTGAAACAGTAAGAAATGCATTGAGCAACACTCAATAGAGATAGAGCTAGAAGTGACAAAGTTTAACCACCCACTTATCATTACTTACTAGTTTATGAAGATCCAGAAGATGATTTATGTTATGTTGAACCAATTAAGGCAGGAACCATTATTCCTCCCGAGTTTCACCGAAGACTAATTTCTACATTACGAGTGTCATAGGTACCTTAGGTTTGTTTTAGTTAAGAATCATGTTTTTATGTTATGTGTTAGTTTTTTGAGGACATGAAAATGTTATAAGTTGATGGTGTTGATGTGCGATACTTTCATGGCAGTTTTAATGCCTAAAATAAGTGAATTATTCAAGTACTTAGGTATTTTTGTTAGATATGATGTGTTTCTACGTTGGTTTTGAAGGAAAACAGGGTTTGGAGTAGAGAAGGAGAAAAAAGAGATGAAAGTAAGTAGAAAGGCTACTTACGAGCCCCATCTACATGTCATAGGTAGTACCTACGGGCCTGTAGGTTGGGTCTGTAGGTTTTAGTGCCAAAGTTTTGAAAGTTAAATCCTGTTCTGAGTCCTACTAAGGCTAACCTATGAGGTGTAGGTGGTACATACAGCCCAATAGGTACCCCTCAAAGGTATGGGTTCTAAATCTTGAATGTTTCTCTGATTCTTATGAACCCACCTAGGGCCAATAGGTACAACATACGGCCCGTAAGTGGGTAGGTTGGTGCCAACCCAATTTTCCTTCTTTATTTTAGATAGTTTTCTAGGTTTCTTGATGTATCTATATATCCATGGGATGGTTCGTTATTAGTTTATACACCCTTATGCACTTTACACAATTTTTACATTGTTTTATGTTCTAAGATACACTTTTGATCTTGTGATTCTTGTTTATGGTTTTTTAGGATTTGATATAAAGTCGAGAGTTTGGTTTTCATTCTTAATTATATGTGATATCATTCTCTTTCAATTATAAATTATATATGCGTTCTTACAATCATGAGACACTAAACCCCATAACTAGGGTTGTGAGAACCCTCATGGATAACAAAGCAAAAGTAGTGTAAACTTATTCTAAATTGGTGTTCGTTCATGTATTATTGTTTTATTTAGTTAGATTGATTTCTTAACATTTGTAAATATTAAGAACTCGTCTGTATTCAATACTAACTCGAGAGAGAGGTAGAGATTGAGAAAAAAAATCACAATATTAATTTGAAGCTACCAACCATTATCTAATTAGCTTGAGATTGAGAGAAGATAGTTAATTTGGAATTTAGGATAAGAGTTAGTAATGCGACACTCTGAGACTGAGGGGAAATGAGTGAAATTCACTCGTGAAAATCAAGAAAGAGGGGGGTGAGTTAAAATTTTCTTAAGTCAGCTGGATAAGCTTTATAGTTGATTCACCTGCAAAGAGATATACTTAAATAGAATAAAGTTAAGATTAACTAGGTAGATAAGTACATAAGTAAATAAAGTAAAGACACAATGATTTATCCTAGTTTAGAACACCAATATTGTGCCTACTTCGAATCCCCTTCAGTTTCAAGAGTTTCCTTTGAATATTTCAAAAATAGATCAGGTATACAGATGTTTAAAAAATAAGTTCTGAAGCTTATTTTGGTGTTCAAATTTGGTGACACATCCTCAACTAGTATAACTAAGCTCAATCAATCTTATTTTTATAACTATTGTAAACAAGAGAGTACAAAGCTTTATCAAGACTAAGATTAAGTCAAACTTAGGAGTTTTTGTGAAGTTGCTTGTCTTCTTTTGTCTTTAGTACCTTTCATTTATATCCTTCAGTTTCTTCGACTTCTTTTCTTAATAAGGAAACCAAAGGGATTTCTTCTCAATCAAGGATTTAAAGTGTTTCCTTTATTGAGGTATTGCACTGTGTGGTATATCAATACATTGTGCAACCTTCCTTTCTCATAGCCATACATGTCCATATCAAATATGTCTATATAGAAGGTATGATCTTCTTTTCTTTTGTCATACTGTGAAAGATGTTGTTATGATAGATCTTCAATCAACTTTCTTATACTTAGGGCTCTATTAAGATTTTTGATAGCGCCAGCTCTTTTATAGGTGGATACCAGTTGCCTTGCATGAAATATTCTTCCAAATATTGATTCCTTTTTAGATCTTCTGTATCTTCATTGTATCCTTAGACTAGTAAAGTATGCTTCAAGTTGTCAATTATTAGTTTGTCATTAATAAAATATACTACAATAATATGAGAAGTTAACAATCTCCCCCCTTTTGATAATAACAAACATTAAACGTCAACTTACTTCCCTGTTAATATAGTCAACTAGCTCTCCCTGTCTTTCCCCCCCACAATTGTAGCCTTCAGCAGTCGACTTGCTCCCTCTTAGTAGTAGCCTACTCAGATGTGATTCTTTCTTCCCCTTTTGATATTATCAAAAATACAAGAACAAGAGCAGCACACACAAGATATATACAGAAGATACATGCACAAATAAGATAACCATGCAAAGTTCAAAAATTATTACAACAAAAACAAAAAAGTAGCAGGACAAGTTAAGAAATATCATCATACAACTCCAAAACACAGAAAAGGACAAACCCCTTTTGAACAAAATGTCTAAAACAATATGTTGAGCAGCTTCACACCTTTAAGTTTCAAAACCATTAAGAAAAAGTCGCACCTTGCCAATGTCAATGCTCATTTCCTTACATAGCTATAGTAACTTTAAAGTCGACTCCTGGAGATTCACTAGACATTCCTCAATACCCTTAAGCCAATCTTTAAGTTCCTCAATTTCTGCAATAAGCATAGGGCTAGACAAGGATTTGCTTCATTAGGAGTATCAGGATGAGATTTGGAGACTTTTTTATTACACCGTTCATTATTGACAAGGATATATCACATAGTCATAAATGTTTTGGAGTCATAGGTTGCCGAAAATTCTAACACAGGGAAAACAAAGAGATTAATTCCTTAGTAAAGGAGAATTCTGGTGATAAGCAGTCCATAGGGAAAGCTGGCGTAGGCATGAGAATCGAAAATACATTATAACATGTATACGCAAATCTAGGTAACCCAATTGATTTTGTACCTTTTAACCATGTAGTACATCATAAACATATCTCAGCAAGTTATGTGGCTGAGAGAACCCTTCCAAGGGATCAAGGTGGTAGAAAGAATTCGAGCCAAAATTTTATACTTAAAATTGAAAGATAAGAGGAC
This sequence comes from Capsicum annuum, assembly GCF_002878395.1. Taxonomy (NCBI): domain Eukaryota; kingdom Viridiplantae; phylum Streptophyta; class Magnoliopsida; order Solanales; family Solanaceae; genus Capsicum; species Capsicum annuum. Next base: position 110,240,026 of record NC_061122.1, on the reverse strand, counting down.
CAAAGTTGGAAACATTCATGTCAGGGTTTGAAACAACCTTCTTGGCTTCATCAAAATTGAATTCAAAATTAACAGTGCAAGAGCTATTCATAAAAGGAATAACTCCAAAAAAAATTGGTGTCAAAACTTTTTCAAACAAGAAATTATTAAAAATAAGTTTTGTTCCTAGTACTAGGGTTTCCAATACGCCACTATAAAGGGACAGGAAAATTTTTTCATAGAAAATATGACGGGGTCTTAAAAAACTTCCAAACCACATAGATGAAATACCATAGGAAGATCTTGGGCTTTGAAGAAGGCAGTTACATTGCAATAGGACTCCTTCAATTGAGAAAGATTGATGACTTTTCTACGCGCAATGGAGCGGCTTCTGAAGGTGATAAACTTTTCTCTTTGAGTGCTAGTCCAAAATTTGTGCATGTCCTCTGGAGGTAGAGAGTCAAGAGAAGAGGGACAACTTTTCTTAGAGGAGGAGTTGGGGCTGGTGTCTAATTATTTTCTTTGGAAAGTTGACTGAATAGAGTGGTAGGAGTCTTCATTGGATGACCTAGAGATTAAAACTAGGTTAAGGTTGTTGGAGAGATAGTTTGGAGAGGTTTTAGAGAGGTTTTCCATCAACCAAGTTCTATTCATGGATGGAAGCCCTAGAGAGAAAGAAGGGTATAATAGAGAGAGAGAAAATAAAGATATGGGAGATTAAATAGGTATAGTGAACTGAAGTGATGATAGAGGTGAAGAGGCAATGTTGGGATGTTAAAAAGGTTAAAAGATGGTAATAATGAGGGAGCCCAAAAAAAGGCAAAAAAGATTTGGATGGGAAAGGTAAGGACGTGAGTCAGAGGGTAAAAACATGGGCAATAGATTGGATAAAATAATATTACACGGTACTAAATGGGTTTAAATATTTAAAAGGTCATTAATGAATAATACACCTAAATTTTTCCTTAAAAGAAAAATATTTCTTCAAGCAAGGTTTTTGTAAAAATGTCAATAAGCTGATTTTATGAATCAATAAATTTTTTAAAAAAATCTCCACTTTCTACATGATCACGAATGAAATGATGCTTAATGTCTATATGCTTGGCCCTAGAATGATGCACCGTGTAATTTGATAGACTAATAAAACTAGTATTATCACACATAATTGGCAAGACTCAAATAATAAGTTAAAATCAAGTAGTTGATGCATGATCCATAAGATTTGAGTGCCACACTTTCCAATAGCTATGTATTCTGCCTTGGTAGTTGATAGAGCAAGTGAAGTTTGTTTCTTGTTGTGCCATGAAATTAGGGAATCACCATGAATCTAATATGTTTCACACATGCTTTTTCTATCACTCTTGTCACCTATAAAATCAGTATCTGAATAGCCATCTGAATCAAAGTTTGAGGAGTGAGGATACCAGAGTCTGATGTCTTGAGTTCTGATAACATAGCAAATAATTTATTTAATAGAAGTTAAGTGGGACTCTTTGGGACCTGACTAGAACCTTTGTGTATTTACACACACTGAACATAATATTTGGTTGACTCGCAGTTAAGTAGAGTAGGGATCCAATCATTCCTATATATGTCTTTTAATCAATATCTTTTTTGGATGTATCCAGGTTAAGACTTGTTGAAGGACTCATTAGAATCCAAAAAGCCTTTCCTCTTTCCGCCTTGTATTTTTTTATGAGCTCCTTGGTGTGCATAGGTTGATTGATGAAGGTACCTTTGGTAGTTTTTCTTGATTTATAACCCTAAGAAGAATGTGAGTTCTTCGATTGTAAAACCTACATATTTGGGCTAGGATTCAAACTGTTGTTACTAAGTATACAGATTGCAATCCAATTATTCTATGTCTATATATGTGTGATGATCAATTCTATAGTGTTGAAATTTCCTTTTATATTAGTTGAGGTCATAAAAAAGATCTCCTAACTCAAAGACGAGTTGAGAACGCTTCTATTTATTAAGTTTTAGCAAACATTTCATCTTAGGTCCATATTAAAGGACCATTAAACCATGTACATAATGAGTTATGTGGCTTATTATATATAAAAAGAAATATCATTGAGTCTTCTTTCCAATACATTTGGTTTTACCTTAATCCAATATTTGAGTGGAAAGTTATGCTCATTTTACCTCAACATCTCCATCTATCAAAAAAGTGACGACTTGAGGTAATAAGCCATTAACTAAGTGATGACTTATCAACCAAGTCATTAGCCATAACTAAAAAGTCATCAAAATCAGCTTCAAGGTGATGAGCTAAGGTGATAAGTCATCAACTAAGTGATGACTTACCAACCAATTCATCACCCATAACCAGTATGTCATAAACTTTAGCTACAAAATGATGACTTGAGGTGATAAGCCATTACCGAAGTGACGACTTATCAACCAAGTCATTACCCATGACCAGAATGTGATCAACCTCAACCACAAAGTGATGACTTTATGATAAGTCATCAACTAAGTGATGACTTACAAACCAAGTCGTCACTCTTAAACAACAAGGTCCCAAATCAAGCTATGAGTTGACGACTTAAGTGATAAGCCATCAACTGGTTGGTAAGATATCACCTAAAAATTCAGCAATTCATAATTCAGCTTTGGAGGAATATTTTGGACTTTTCCTCACTTCAAGCCTCACCCTGCACGGCATAAATCACCAAATACATGTACTTAGCTATTATGAATCAGTTTCAAAGGCCCTTTACCCTCTTTATTCCAAAGAACAAGATTAGGGTTTATTCTTAAGGTTATCTCCCAAGAACTTCAAGACTCCATTACACTTTCTTAAAGATAATCAAGAATTTAAGGTTCTCAACCCAAGGTTGTTCAAGAAAAGTTAATTCTCTTTAAAAATCAAAGATTTAAGGTATGTTAGATGTTCATCCATGGGTCCTTTTCACCTATGGAGTCCAAGAAACCATTTTCAAGTTTAAAGTTATGATTTTTACGTGTTAATTATATCGATGAAAATTCATGAATTTTGATTATGTATCTTGTTTACAAATTATTTTTGTTGAAATTTCCCTTGATACATTCGAATACTGATATTCACATATTAAATCCTTAACCTATGATCTTAATATTTAAATTGTGTGATTATTACATGGTTTAACTATTCTCATGCTTTAATTCGTGATCCCAATGTGTTTGATGAAATGCCTTGATGTATGGGTTTTGAAAATTGACTATATATGCCATCCTTCAAATTTTATTATGGTTCGATTGTTGTTGTTATTGAGTCCTAGGGTTTTTGAATACCCGAAATCTAGTTTCTTACCTAGTCTATAGTATCTACATAATAGTTTAAAATAGTTATGAGCATTTTTAGTTTAATCAGTCACCATAAATAGCTAAACTTAGTTCAGTCCACTATTCAACATCTTTCAGTTAGGAGTAGGATTTAGCACCGAGTGAATGCAGGGATGACAGCATCCCTGTCAGTTAGGCAGAGTCTTTAGTAGCAGTCCCTGCATTCCCGAACTACGTAGCCAGTGTAGGATATGAAAAGTCACCTATCAGTTCAGGCTTGACTACCTCTTAAGGGTCACCTGTCTGTTTAGGATTAACACCTTGGTTATTTGGTACATCAGTTAGTAGATCTAAATAGCCATTTTTAGTACTTGTGGCATGGCATAAAAACCCTACCAACTGGTGTTACAGGTTGGACCCCATTTTTCTCATTTAAAAAATGTCAATTAGATCATAACTCCCATAGTCTCAGTCCAATATTTCAGTGTTGTATTTAGTTTTAGGATTGCTTGACCATAGCATTCAAATATAAGTTTTCTAGTTACTAGTATTTCAGTTTATAGATCATTTTTAGAATTTTGTTTATGATTTGTCATGCATTCTCACTCTTTCCAATTTTTATGCATTATTACTCAATATCTTATGTTATATATTTGGTAGTTATCATTTCATGCATATGAACCCATGAATTTCGGCCTAACCTTATCTAATGTACCAGTATATTGAAAGAATTGATCACATACTCTTTTTTTGTGCTGTGATGTCTTATATCATAGGTTTGGATGCTTCGGATCTTTACCGTACTTAGACCTTCCAGTGCATCAGCAGCAGTAGGAGGGGTGAGTCCTCATCCTTCAAGGACGAGTTATCTTATATTCATTTATGCTAGTAGTTTGGTTATTTAGTTAGTTAGAGTTATTTGGGGGCTTGTCCAATCAACTCCACCTTCAGTCAATTTAGAGGCTTTCAGACTAGTACAAATAGCTAGTCAATTTTCACTCGTTATTATCAGTTGTTTTATCAGTATTGAAAATATGTTTCATACATTTTAAAACTATGATTCAATATTGATTTTTAGTTATTAAAAACCTTATGGTATTTTTTAGTTAAGTTCCACACATGTCTTTGTTATTTTATTATGTGCTTACAACAAATACTAGCTCATGGGTTAGCTTGTGGTCATTTAGGGTTGTAAGCAACGTGTGGCATACAATGTTTGCTCTCATTGTTTTAAAAACATGGTATCAGAGCCTAAGATTTTGCAGTATCCTAGGGAGTCTGAATTCTGCATTAGGTAGAGTCTTGTGTATGGGTGTGAAGACCGCCACACTTATGGACAAAAAGCTACGAGGCATTTTAGGAAAAGGTGCCTTCTTTCAGTATTTATCTCCTGTGAGTGAGCATGATCTTAAGTTAAATTCTCTGTCTAATTTAATCTTCTTTCCATTTATAGAACATGCCTCCCGAAAAGATTAACGAAAAAAAAAATGGAAACCAGTCAGTACCTCTGCCCGTTTAGAAAGATTCCCTGAATGAGCAAGTTTTGTATGCCGAGTTTAGGATTGTATTCACTACTATAGATCACTCTGTAGAAGCTTAGAACAATCAGCCAGCTGCTATCCCATCCAACCCAGTGGTAATTACTATCGCAGCCAGGATTCAGACATCACCCGAATGAATTCTTCTTTATTTTTGGGAACCAAGTTTGATGAGGATCCGTAAGAATTCCTTGAAATAATTTAGAAGAAAATAAAAATTATGGGTATGAATTCTATGAAAAGTGCTGAATTGGCTGCTAACCAGTTATAGGATGTAGCTCACACCTTGTTTAAGAAGTGGAAAGAGGATAGGGGCGTCGATGTACAACCTATAGAATGGAAGGAGTTTGATATAGAATTCTTAGTTTGATTCTTCTATTTTGAGTTGAGGGAAGAAAAGGTATTAGAGTTTATTAATTTGAAATAGGGAAACATGAGCATCAAGGAGTATTCTCTTAAGTTTACTCAGCTAGCGAGGTATGTTTCTCATGTGGTAGCTGATAACAAGTCTAGGATGAGCAAGTTTGTGTTTGGGGTATTTGATAGTGTGTTCAAGGAGTGTAGGACCTTAATGTTGATTAAGGAGATGGACTTATCTAGGTTGATGTTCCATGCTCATCAGATTGAAGTAGAGAAGGCTAAGGATAGAGAGAGGGAGAACAAGAAGGCTAGGACAAGTAGCTTTAATTTTTCTCAGCCAAAGTCAGAGGGTGGTAAACGTCCTTAATTTTGTTAGAAATATTCAGTCCCAACACCATCTTTAGCTAGTGAACCAGTGCTCATGTTTAGAAATGATAATTGGGATAGGGTGGCAGGCTGAAAGTCCCAGGGCAGCATAAATAGTGGTTGTACAAATCCTCTTTGCCAAAAATATGGTAGAAACCATCAGAGAGAATATAGAGCTAGTAGTGATGTATATTTTAGGTTTGGTGAGATAGACCGTATGATTTGGGAGTGTCGATTAGTGGTCAAAAGGGTAGGGATATACTCTATCAGGGCCAGTCTTATTTTTTATGAGCACAAGCAGGTCGCCTGACTTAGCAGGGCTCCACTTCAAGTTCTACCAGTGGTCAGTGTCTGAATAGGCTTTACGCTCTTTAATCCCAAAAATATTAGAAAAGGTCTCTGAATGTGGTTACCGGTACGTTATATGTCTTTCTTTTACATGTTTGTGCTTTGCTAGATCCCAAAAATTTTCTTTCTTTTGTAACCTCTTTATAGCTATCAACTTTGGAGTCAGTCCCAAAACCTTAACAGATCCATTCTTAGTATCTACGTCAGAGAGTAAGTCTATCATAGCCTGGAGGGGATACATGAGCTTTCTGGTTATAGTGTCTCAGAAATTTACATTAGTAGACCTTATAGAACTAGAGATGATGATTTTGACGTCATTCTCAGCATGGATTGTCTCTACCCATGCTATGCTTTAGTTGATTGCAAAAACAAAATTGTTCCTTTTTAGTTTTCAAATAAACCAGTCCTTGAATAGAAGAGTTGTACTTCATCTCTTAGGGTTCAACTTGTTTCGTACCTTAGAGAAAGAAAGATGATATCCAATGGTGTGTTTACCATCTTTTTTTGAGTCAAAGACTCTAGTTCTAATACTCCCAGTCTCTAGTCTATTTCATTAGTAAATGAATTTCCTGATGTGTTCCATAAGGATCTACTCAGAGTTTCTCCCAAAAGAGAAATTGACTTCTGAATATACCTTTTTCTAGATACCCAACTTATCTCTATTCTGCCATACCAAATGGCTCCATCCAAACTTAATGAATTTAAAGTACAGTTGAAATATCTCTTAGAGAAGGGATTCATTAGGCCTTGTGTTTCCCCATGGGCTAGTCAATTCCTTCTCGTGATAAAGAAAAATGGTTCACTTAGAATGTGCATCGATTATCTTAGTTGAACAAAGTCACTATCAAGAATAAATATCCACTTCCTAGAATCGTGGACTTGTTTGACCAACTTCACCGTGCCAATTATTTCTCTAAGATAGACATTTGATCTAGCTATAATCAGCTCAGAGTAAGAGAATATGACATTCTAAAAACAACTTTTAGAACTTAGTATGCTCACTTTGAGTTCCTAGTCATATCCTTTGTAAAAAAAAATTCCCAACAACATTCATGGACTTAATGAACAGAGTGTTCAACAATATATGGACATGTTCATCATAGTCTACATTGGTGACATTGTTATCTATTCTGTAATGAAAATGATCAAGTAGACCACCTCCAAATTGTATTGCAGACTCTTAGAGCCCATCTATTGTTTGCCAAATTCAATAAGTATGAATTTTGGCTAAGATCAGTAGCCTTCCTAGGTCATAGCATTTCTATTGATGACATTAGAGTTGATCCTCAAAAATCTAAAGCTGTGAGAAAGTAGCCCAGGCCTAATTCTCCATTAGATATTAGGAGTTTCTTGAGTTGGCGGGCTATTAGAGATGTTTTGTTGAAGTGTTTTCATCAATTGCATCCCCTATGTCCTGATTTACTCAGAAGAAAGTCAAATTTTAGTGGTCAGATTCCTATGAGAAGAGTTTTCAGGAGTTGAAGACTCGACTCACCGCAACTTCAGTTTTGATATTATTGGATGGTTCAAATGGGTTTGATGTTTAATGTGATGCTTTTATAGTTGGTTTGGTTTATGTGTTGATGCAAAGAGGTAAGGTCATAGCCTATGCCTCTGGATAGCTTAATCCCCATGAAAAACTAATCTTACCCACGATTTTGAGTTACCAGCAATTGTTTTTGCCTTGAAAATTTAGAGGCATTATTCTATATGGAGTGCGTGTTGATGTGTTCATGGACCACAAAAGTTTGCAGTATGTATTTTTGCAGAATGATTTGAATCTCCGTCAGAGAAGGTGGTTAGAGTTTTTAAAGGATTATGATATTAGTGTATTGTACTATCCGGGAAAGGACAATGTAGTGGAAGATGCCATTAGTAGATTGTCTATGTGTAGTGTTGCCATATTGAGGATAATAAAAGGAAGTTAGTCAAGGAGGTTCCTCAGCTTGCTAGACTAGGTGTTTGTTTGGTTGATTCAATTGAAGGTAGTGTATGGGTTGAAAATAGTTTAGAATCTTCTTTGGTTACAAAGTGAAAGAAAATCAAGATAGGGATCCCAGTCTAGTTAAGTTGAAAGAGTCAGTTAGAGATTAGAAAGTAGAGGTTTTCTTCCAAGTGGGAGATAGTGTGTTGCATTAATAGGGTAGACTATGTGTACCGTGTGTAAACGAGTTAGGGCAACAAGCACATGGTATGTGTTACTCTTTTCACCCAGGGGCCATTAAGATATACCACGACTTGAGGGAAATCTATTATTATAGTGGTATAAAGAAGGATATTGCAGAGTTTGTAGCTAAGTGCTCTTATTGTCAGCAGGTTAAAGATGAGCACCAAAAGACTAGTGTCACTATGTTGCATTTTAGCATTCCCACTTGGAAGTGGGAAGAGGTGAACATGGATTTTATGACAGGTTTGCCTCGTACGCATCATCAACATGACTCGATATGGATCATTGTAGATAGAATGACCAAATCATCCTATATTTCTTGCCAGTTCATACTTCCTATTAAGCCGAGGATCATGCCAAGCTCTATCTCATAGAGTTGGTTAGGTTGCATGGAGTCCTTTTTTCTATCATTTTAAATAGAGTACTCAGTTTTCCTCTCAGTTTTGGAAAGCTATTCAGAAGGGTTTTGGTACTCATGTCCACCTTAGAACCGCCTTTCACCCCAGACAGATGGTCAGGTAGAGAAAACCATTCAGTTTTGAGCTAGAGTTATTGATTTTAAGGGTTGTTGGGATGATCACTTATCATTGATTGAGTTTGTCTACAATAATAATTATTATTCTAGTAGTCAAATCGCTTTATTTGAGGCTCTCTATGAGACGAGATGTAGATTTCCTATTGGATGTTTTGAAGAAGGTGAGATTGCTTTGATATTGCCAAATTCAGCATTTGATGCATTGGAGAAGGACTAGTTGATCAGGGAGAGGATTAAGACAGGCTAAAGCTTAAAGAAATCTTATATTGATGTGAAAAGAAGGGATCTTGAGTTCAAGATAGGAGACTTAGTATATCTGAAGATCACTCCCATGAAAGGAGTAAATAGGTTTAGTAAGAATGGGAAACTCAGTCCTTGATATGTTAGCCCTTAAAAAATCTTCAGCCACTTAGTGAAGGTAACTTACTAGCTCAAGTAGCCTACGGATTTGGCTTAAGTGCACCCAGTATTCCATGTCTTCATGTTGAAGAAGTGTATTGGTGAACCAACTATAGTTTTTTCTTTAGAAAGCGTAGATATTGAAAACATCCTTTCTTATGATAAAATTCCAATCAACATCCTTAATCGCCAGATTCGTAGACTAAGGAACAAAGAAGTTCCCTTGGTCAAAGTTCTTTGGCGGAACCAGTTCGTTGAGAGAGTCACTTAGGAAGCAAAAGCAAATATATGAACCAAGTACCCTCACCTTTTCTCTAATATTTTAGACACAGGTTAAGGTCACAGTTTTTCTTCGATTATCTTTATTACATTCTAACTGCCAACTATGTAATCAGTCTCTTATTATTTCATGCATTCATGAATCAATTTAGTTATATGTCATGATTCAACCACTGTCATGTAATCATATTTAGTCATGTATATTCAGTATATAATCTCAGTTCTCCTAGTATTCTCAGCTGACCAGTCTCATTTGAGGACGAATGATCCCAAGGGGGAGATAATGTAACAACCCACATTTTTAGGCTAGAATTCAATCATTGTTTCTAAGTATACAGACCAGAATCCAATGATCTTATGTCTATATATGTGTGATAATTATTTCTATAGTGTGGAAATGTCTTTCTATACCAGTCGAGGTCATAAAAAAATCTCCTAACTTAAAGACGAGTTGAGAATGCTTCTATTGATTAAGTTTTAGTGAATGTTTCGGCTTGGGTTATATTTAAAGGAACATTACTTATTTTCCATACTGAGTTATGTGGCCTATTACATACCAAAAGAAACTTCTTTGAGTTTTTTTTCCAATGTATTAGGTTTCACATTAAACTGCTATCGAAGTGTAAAGTTATGATCATTTTACTTGAGCATGTCCTCCTATCAACAAAGTGACAACTTGAGGTGATACACCATCAACTAAGTGACAGCTTATCAGCCAAGTCATTAGTACTAACCAAAAATTAATCAACTTCAACTTCAAAGTGACGACTTGATATGATAAGTCATCAACTAAGTGACGACTTATTAACCAAGTCATCACACATAACCAATATTGGATAAATTTCAGCTACAAAGTAACAATTTTAGGTGATATATCCAGTCTTGGGGGTTTTGAATACCCAAAATCTAGCTACATACCGAGTCTAAAGTATCTATATAATAGTTCAAGATAGTTATGAGAATTTTTTAGTTTAGTCAGTCAACATAAACAACTAAACTTAGTTTAGTCCAGTATTCCGTGTCTTTCTGTTGGGAGTAGGATTTAGAACCAAGAGAATATAGGTAAGACGACTTCCTCGTCAGTTAGGCAAAGTTGTTAGTAACACTTCCTGTATTTCACAACTATGTAGTTAGCATTAGATATGAGGTGTCACCCATCAGTTTAGGCTTGACTACCTCTTTGGGGTCAACCATCTATTTAGGATTGGTACCTAGGTCCTTTGGGATATTATTTAGTGGATCCACATAGACATTGTTAGTACATGGGGCATGGCACTAACACCCTACCAACTGGGGTTACATATTGGACCCCATTTAGCTTATTTGGGGCACGTCGGTTAGATGATAGATCCCACAGTCTCAGTCTAGTATTTTAGTCTAGTATTAAGTTTCAATATTTCCTGACCATAGCATTAAGATATCAGTTACCAGTATTCTAGTATATCAATTTACAGATCATTTTCCGAATTTGTTTTAAGCTTAGTCATGCATTCTCAGTCTTTCAAATTTTCATGAATTCTCTAATATCTCATGCTATACATTCAGTCAGTTATCACTTCATGCATATGAACCAATGCATTTAAGCCTGACCTTATATAATTTACCAGTACATTCAAAGTACTGATCGTATACTCATTTATTGTGCTTTGATGTCTTGTATCATAGGTTTGTACTCTCAGGCTCCAAACCATACTTAAACCTTCCAGTGCATTAGCAGCAACAATAGGGGTGAGTCCTCATCCTTCAAGGATGAGTTATCTTATATTTAGTTATGCCAGTAATTTGTTTATTTTGTCAGTCAGAGTTAGTTGGGGTTTGTCTGATCAACTCCAAAGTCAGTCAATTTAGAGGTTTTCAAACAATTATAGACAGATAGTTAGTTTTCACTCATTATTATTAGTTGTTTTATGAGTATTGACAGCATGTTTAAGACATTTTGTAAACTATGATTCAATATTGATTTCCAGTTATTAAAAACCTTATGGCATTTTTTAGTTAAGTTTCACACATGACTTAGTTATTTTATTCAGTGCTCACAGCAAGTACCAACTCATGGAATAGCTTATGTTCCTTTGGGGCTGTAAGCACCATGTGGCCTCCAGGTTGTACTCTTGGGGCATTACATCTTTGAGGCTTATTTCAGATTCTCCTCTCATTAGATTTGCAAAATTCTCACACAAAGAAACATTAGAACTTCCAAATATAATATCATCAACATATATTTGTACAATAAGTAAATTAGAATCCATCTTTTGAGTAAAAAGAGTAGTATTAATTTTTCCTCTTTGAAAGTGGTTATTTAATAGAGAATTACTTAATCTCTCATACCAAGAGCAACATATGCTTGATCTACTAACTTGGATTTATTTCAAACAACCATACCTTCATCGCTTTGTTTATTTCTATACACCCATCTGGTTTCGACAACTAAATAGTTCTTAGGCCATTTAACAAGGTTCTATACTTGATTTATCTCAAACTTTTCTAATTATTTCATCATAGAATCAAGCTAAAACTTATATTCGAGTTCCTCGTTATCCTTTTTGGGCTTGATTTTAAACACAAGAGCAACATATGCTTGCTTTCTTAATGAAGCTCTTGTCTATATCTTATCATTTCGATTTTTAATGATGAATTCATTTGGAAAACTAGCATTGTGTTTCCATTCTCTGGGAACATTGGTTTTGGTTGATTCTTAAAAGAAAGCTGACTCTAGATTGACTGTAGCCGACTCATTGATTTATATTATAGGAGTTATGTCTTCTTTGACTCCTTGTTGTGGATCATTTACCTATTTTTCATCAAAACTTAAACTCATAGAAGAGTGATTTAGTATCATCAAATAAGATATTTATAGATTCTTTAATGTATAAAGTTTATTTATTATAGGCTCTATAAGCACGACTAGTGGGAGAGTACCCAAGAAAAATACCTTTGTCACTTCGGGGATCAAACTTCCCTAAGTTATCCTTACCATTGTTGCGGATAAAGTACTTATATCTGAAAGGATGAACGTAAATAATATTAGGCTTTTTCCCTCTCCACAGCTCATAAGGAGTTTTCTTTAAGATTGGTCTGATAAGACATCTTTGAAGAATGTGACATGTTGTGCTTACTGCTACTACAAAAAAATATTCTAGTAAGTTATGTTCTAGAAGCTTGGTTCTTGTAGTTTCTTGAAAAGATTAATTCTTTCATTCAACCACACCAATTAATTGAGTAAACCGGGGAGATGAGAAGTTCTAAGAGTAGCTATTTTGAGAACAGTATTCCTTAAAAGTTTTGTTTTAAAATTCTCATCCATGATCACTATAAATTTTGGTGATAAGACGTCCAACCTCTCTTTGTACTCTTCTACAAAAGATCTCAAAAATAGTGAATTCTTTATGCTTATGAACAATAAACATTACCCATGTAAAATAAGAATAATCATCAATGATAACAAGCACATATCTATTTCATCCAATACTTGCGGTCTTGGTGGGTCCAAATATACACATGTGGATTATTTGAAGAGGTTTGGTGGTTATTGGAAATATCTTTGACTTTAAATGATGTTTGAGTCTATTTACCAAGTTGACAGGCATAAAAAATGTGATCCTTTAAAAACTTAGCTTTATTAGACCTTTCACCGATTCAAGTCTAGAGAGTGATTCTATGTCATGCATACTAGCATGCCCAAGCTTTTTATGACATAACTAGGTATCATTGGTTTTCATAGTAAGATAGGTTAGTGTGGAAAATTCAGGATCATTAAGAACATAAATACTGTCAACATATCCACCAATGAATAAAATGTCTTTCTTTTCAAGCTTGATGGAGCAACTCTCATCTTTGAAGAAGACTTTGAATCCTATGTGACATAGTTAAATTATACTCAATAGTTTATTTTTGTGTTTTCCACAAGATATATTTCTATGAGTTCGCAAGAGGAGTTTAGCTTTACTAAACCGACTCAAATGATGTCACTTTTGGCATTATAACCAAATCTAACAGATTCTCCTTCTATTTTGTTTAATTCTTTCTTTTCAATCATGTGTCTAGAACATCTGCTATCAATGACCCATATTCCTTTCCTATATCTTTTACGGATGAGTTCTTGCGAAATAAGAAGATTAATTTTGTTTAGGTACCCAAGTGTTCTTTGGTTCTTGAGGGTTAGAAGTACTTTCTTTAGGTCTCTAAATCCACACACCTTTACACTTTTGTCTACCGTTGTATGATTTATTCCCTTTCTTTCAATAGGTGTAGCTGACTGGTTCTTGAAAAGAAAAAGAGGTTTCGGCTGATTAAAATTATCTTGAAGAGGAACTTGAGTTTATTTTAAAAGAATTCGATCTTATGGAACTAGGACTTGGTGATTTTCAAATGCTGTTAAATTGCATATTTACATCATCAAGTTCTTCATGAAGTAAGTTAGTTTCAATTTGTCATGCTTCAAGTTCAACTTGCCAATTTCTTCATTCCTTCTCAAGTATTTATTTCAACCTAGTTTCCCAGTTTTTCTTTTTTTGAGAATTTTTATTGTATCCATTAATAACTTATTGAAGCACATTAGTAGTCATATCAATATTTGTTTCAAGAATGTTCTAATTATAACAACTGTGGGGTCTTACCTCGCTTGATTCACCTTTTGCCATAAAGCACATGTTGGACACTTTTATTTCTTCTTCAGTTTCATCTTCATCACTCCAAGCCTAAAAGTTTCTTTTTGCTATGGATAATCTTTTTCTAAATTCTAGACAATTTTCTTTAATGTGATCGGCCTTTCCATAAAAATAACAACGATCATCATTCCTTGTTAATTTATTAGTTTATAATCCTTGGGTATCATCTACCTTTGTTTAAAGATCTACCTTACTCTGTGATTTATGAGATACATTCCCTCACTGTCATACGTTAATAGAGATTTTTCTTCTTTAGTTGTTAGGGCATTGAAGGCCAATGGTTTCTTTTTTTCTTTCTTATTGTAGTTGTTCATATAATTTCATTCACAGGCAATGAGATTACCTCTTAATTCAATGTAGGTCATGTTGTGGAGATTCCTGTCTTTTAAAATGGCAGTTTTGGTTTACCATACCTTGGGGAGGCTTCTAACAAGCTTTTGTCTTTGCGAACTATGTGGATAAATCAGCCCCGATGATTTCAGCTCACATATAATTTTACTGAATCTGGAAAACATTGATGTCACACTTTCATTTTCTTGCATTTTTAAAAGCTCATACTTATTGACTAGAGCACTAATTTTTGCCTTTTTTTAAATTTGGTGGTTCCTTCCTATATTACTTCCAATTCATCCCACATTTTTTTGTAGTTTTATAGGTTGATATCTTGTCGTATTCTTCGCTGCTCACTTCATAAAGTAGTAAACATATAGCCTTTTCATGAGTTTGAGTTGCCTCTTGTTGTTCATTGGTTAAGTTGATGTTTTCCAAGTCCTGTATGTCAGTACTGCTTGATTCCTTGTCCTTCTATTTTTCTTAGAGTCCTAGAGTGGGATTTTATCCCTTCTTAATGACAACCCATGCTTGGAAGTCATTTGATTCGTCAAGTATTCTGAATTTATTCGTTCAGTAGGAGTAGTCTTGTCCATTGAAGTATGGTGGTCTTGTAGATGAGTGACCTTCTTGAAGGAGAGCCCCTTGAATCTGATTTTTTTCCATTGGATCTTTTGCTTACGTGTGGCTAAGAAATATCGTTAGTGAGACCCGCTCTAATACTAACTAAAAATCAAGGGTAGGGGGTGAATTAAAATTTTCTTGTGTAGGTTAGTCAAGCTTGACAGTCGACTCAACTGTAAATAGATATACTTAAACCAAATAGAGTTAAGATTAATTAGGTAGATAAGTACATCAGTAAATAAAGTAAAGACACAATGATTTATCCTGGTTTGAAACACCAATGTGGTGCCTATTTCCTGTCCCCTTGGATTTTAAGAGTTTCCTTTGAATCTTTCCAAAATAGAGATAGTATACAGATATGGAAAAGAAAGTTCTGAAGCTTATTTTTATTTTCAGATCTTATGACACATCTTCAACTGGTATAGCTATGTTGAATCGATCATTCTTTTGTAACTATTGTAAATAAGATAGTGTAATGCTTTATGAAGACTAAAAGTTGAGACACACTTAAGATTTTCCATGAAGTTGTGTGTCTTTGGTATTCAGTGACTTTCTTTTATATCCTTCAAATTCTTTGACTTCTTTTCTTCATAACAGAACCCAAGGAATTTCTTCTCAATCAAGGATTTGAATTGTTTTCTTGATTGAGCGACTGCATCTATGGTATGTCAATATCAAATATGTCCATACATGGTGTAGCCTTTCATTCTCAGAGCCATACATGTCTATACCAGATATCTCCATGTAGAAGGTGTGATATTTTTCCCTTTTTCCTTCCCATGAATGATGTTGTTGTGATTAATCTTTAATCAGTTTCCTTATACTTAGGGTCTAATAAGATCTTTGACTAATGCGGTTCCATGTTCAGCGTCGGTTCCTTTGTGGGTGTATACTAGTGTCCTTATGCAAAATATTCCTCCATATGTTGATTCCTTTTTAGATTATTTGTATCTTTATTGTATCCTAAGCCTTGTAGAATATCCTGCAAGTTGTCAATTATTAGTTTGTTATTATAAAAATATACGATTTTAATATTAAAAGTTAACAACCCAAAATAAGGTCAATAGTTAGGTGATACATAACTTGTTAGATTCCGCACGCAAGGCACCAAGAGATTTTGGCGAGAACAAAATGTCTTTGGAGTTAATAAGTCAGAGGAACACAATCCTAATGATCACAATTTTACCATTACTACTAATTCTCACAAAATTCCCCATTTACTTTTTACGCTTACATATACATCAACAAAATAATGAAAGATTTTTTTCCTATTCTCTGTGGGTTTAACCCCAACCATATTGGCTTCTATAATTGACAAACAACCACATTATATTTTATAGGAGGTGTAAAATGGTTGAGGGTGTTGATGTGCCATGGTTTCATGGCAGTTTTGATGCCTAAAACAAAGTAATTATTGAAGTACTTATGTCCCTTTGTTTTATGTGATGTGTTTTTATATTGATTTTGAAGGAAAACGCGATTTGGAGAAGAGAAGGAGAGAAAAAAAATAAAAGAAAGCAGGATGTCTACTTATGATCCCTACCTAAGGGTCGTAGGTAGAATCTACGTGCCCGTAGGTTGCAGTGCCAAAGTTCTAAAATCTGAATTTTGTTTTGAGCCCTACGAAGGCCAACCTACAAGGCATAGGTAGTATCTATTTCCCTATTGGTACCCCCCGTAGATAGGAGTTTAGAAGCCTAAATGTTTCTCCGGTTCCTATGAACCTATCTAGGGGCTGTAGGTACTACCTACGACCAGAAAGTGGGGTCGTAGGTTGGTGCCGACCCTATTTCCTACTTTTTTATTAATAGGTTTTCTAGGTTTTTTGATGTATCTATAAGTAACAACGGGATGTTTCATTATTATTTTTTGCACCGTTACACACTTTACATACTTTTTACATTGTGTAGAGGTCTAAGATACACTTTTGATCTTGGGATTCTTGTTCTTGGTTTTGTAGGGATTAATATAAAGTTAAGAGTTCGATTTTCATTTTTATTATTCTTTCGATCATTTATATACTTTCCATTATGAATTATATGTGTGTTCATACAATCATGAGAATCTAATCCCCATAACTAGGGTTGTAGGAACCGTAAAAGATCAAAAAAACAGAGGAAGTGCAAAGTCATTCTAAATTGGTGTTTGTGCAAGTATTATAGTTTTATTTGTTTAGAATGCTTTCTTAATGGTTGCAAATGTTAGGAACCAACTTGTATTGGAAACTAACTCGAGAGAGAGGTAGTTATTTGCAAAATAAAATCACAACAGTTATTTGAAGCTACCAACCTGTATCTAATAAACTTGAGACCGAGAGGAGATAATTAATCTAAGATCCACGATAAGGGTTAGTAATCCAACACTCTAAAACCAAGAGAAGATGAGTGAAATTCACCTGAACTAAGAGAAGATGAGTAAAATTCACCTGAACTAAGGATGAGAGATGGTTAGGTGATACATAACTATTTATATTCTGTATGCAATGCACCGATAGTTTGACGAGCATGATAAATCTGTGGAGTTAAGAAGTTAGGAGGAACACAATCCTAGTGAGCATCTTATACTGATTACAACCCAACTTGCCAAGAATTATTATTGCTACTATTCATTCTTATAAAATGACCTTATTTACTTTCTAAACATTCCAACTACGTCAGTAAGCTCATGACAGATTTTTATCCTATTTCCTTTGGTTTCAACCCCAACCTAGTTTGGTTAGATATTTGAAAAACAATTGTCTTATACTTTTTAAAAGGTTTAATTTGATCGACATCATTCTAGATGAAGGAATATAGGATTATTTAGAATAGTGTGATTCTACCATGGATGAATTTCCTAAGATAGATGAGATAAAGAAAGTTGAACCATAGGAAAAGTTTTGGAATTTGGATTGTACCCCATATTTACTCTCCGATCAATATGGTGGATGAAAAAATGAAAATAAATTTTCTACAAAATAGGTAGTAGTATGGATGACGACCGATATACAACCTTTAAGTTTATTTACTTCTGTTTCACTTTTTATACTTTTCAATGCTTTCTAAAAGGCCTAGACCCACACTCGTGCTGGACATGGCCAAAGTTTATAAATGTTTTCTCAAATTCAACAAAAGCCTTACCTTTTGCAAAATTTGTATTGTTTATTTTATATCTACTTGATATTATCAATCTACCTTGCTTTTTATAAAAGGTAATAAACATAAAAAACCTGGCAATATTATGTTATGTCAAGAGCAAAACAAATCAAGAAATATGAAAAATGGGGGAAAATAATCCTAGAACAATCAACAGAAGAATGAAAGAGTTGAAAAATCAAGAAAAGCCTAACCTAGAAGAAACTGAGGTAGTTAATCGGGGAGACAACCACAAAATTAAGAGAATTATGGTCGATGTATATCTACAAAAGACAAGAACGAATCTTATAAATTCTCTCAAAAGGAACTGGATAGTTGATGATTCCTTCTGTCAAGACAAATACAATAAGGGCATCACATCATCCAAAAAGTGTTATTAGGAGAAACCTTAATTCTATTCGAGTGGGATGGATAAGTTATCCCAGGACAATTTATCATTTTGAGATACCATATTTAAAGATGGTTTTTTTCATGTATTTCTTTCTTGTAATTGCATTTTTTATTAAAGTAGCAGTTTCATACTTTAACATAGCTTAAAACTCCTTTCCCTTTTATGTATGAACTACGTAATGACCTAAATTCTCAAGAATAAGATACGTGGGTAGCCTATGTCAGCTTTGATCAATCCTTTAAAATTTTATATGTCCTCCTAAAATAGTCATGAAAAGTGTTTAACCAGATTTTTGCTTTAATCAAATACCTAGGTGCCCCAACAACTCAGTCATATTACCCTAAAAAAAGAAACTAGGATAGAATTTTTGAGATGGAATCTCAAAAGTTTCAAAGAAGAAGTTCATCCTTCGATAAAAAGTATAAAGATCACCAGAGACTTCTGAACAAAGTCTTAAGATCCTCGCAAGACAAGATCATCTCTAATAATATCAAACATAGGAAGAAATTTTGGGGAAGTCCCTAAAATTTCCACTAACATACTAGCAAGAATTTCAAATTCCCCATCACCAGAAGGTCAAAGAAAAACTTTATAAATCACTATCTACGATAGAGTCCAGATAAACCAAAAATCCAGTTATGACAAAGCTATTACAAAACTATGTTGTGGAACTCACCAGCAATGATAAAAATTCAAGAAATCCTCCATTGGATGTCACATATAGTTAGACCTCAAGCAGAAGATGTTCATTTAGTTAGCACGTGACATATCTGTCATAGATTTTCTCAAAGCTTTTGCACAAGTTTTTTGAGACTAATTATGTTTTCAAAAACCAAAACTATTTTGAAAATCTATACACATTTTTTTTAGCTTAACTTGTTTTTTTCTAACATCTATTGAAATAGGGAGTCAGGGCGGAAGTCCAAACAAGATGGATTACCCGAAAGATGGAAAGGAGGAAACCAAGGATCAAAGAAGGTCAAGAGAAATTATTTTTACTCAATACTGAAAAAAATTCTATAGATACAGGGATCAATGCACAAAATAAGGATATTCTTCAAAAATTCTATGATAATCGGGAACCACACCAAAGCACATAATGCGCAAGAATTGTATTTTTGGGTAGCCCCAAAGATGGGTTAAATTACCCATTTATCAAAGACCTTTTGAATTAGCTATCTCATTTAAAGAAACCTTGGTTAACAAATAAAAATGTCTTATCTTCTTTATGACTATTTTATTAAGAATTCTAAAAATAGTTTCTAGCAAAAGAGACTATGTGTCTACTAGGAGAAAGAGCAAAAAAGTCATCCTCCAATATAGGTACATCCAAAGGAGTGAAAAATAAGGACACAATTGAAAAGATCACTCTATAGGAGGAAGAGATGGGAAGTCATCCTCTTAATATGCCATTAAGAGGAGAAAACAGTATTTGAGTTGTCCACAGAAAGGGATTTTACCCATCTATTTACATTCGATGGATTTACAGTTTAAATACTTCTTCTAAAAGAAAAAATGAATTATAGACTAAGTCATTCATATTATGATGCTGGGTATTTTTCATTTAAACTCTCATAAAGCTTTACTATGGTCACCAATAAAAGAGGCATTGTGTCTACTAACTATCTACCTTAAGTAGAGGTATATGCAAAAAGCAAAAATACCGACAAACAATCATAGTTAAAGCTTCTCTTCAAATAGCCAAGAGTGATGTTCCATCCAATTACATTCCATTTTATTCTGTTATCGAGAGAGACATGCTGGGAGGGTCATTTTATTCCATCACTGAGAGGGCCATGCCAAGAGGGCCATGTCATTCTATGCCATTCCATTGCATTGCCAACAAGGTCATCATATCATTCAACCAAGTCTTTGTAATTGTTTATTATTTAAGATGATAAGGTCTAGCTTTGGAAGAAGCCTTGGAGCACCTATATCCAATGACCATATGAAGATAGCATAATTCGATGTCGATGATATCTCAGCATTTTATATCTATTGATCATGAAAAAAGGTGATGCAACCCTTTTTAAGGATATTTCAACATTTTATGAATCAACATCTATATGTATCAACATATTAAGTTAAAAACTCATATGATCCGAAGGGGTGTCTTTATGTCGCAATCTGAAAGCGGACGGTATATTAGATTTCCTAGGAATTAACAATTCAAAAGTCCTCTATAAGTCACATTATTTGAGATAGGATAGTGTGTGAGATTACCCGTGATTTGATAGTCCATAGTTCGGTCATAAAATGTAAAAACATTCTAATAAGATAGTATGTAAAGTTACCCAAAGATTAACAGTTTGAAGGTTATTCATAAGTCTTAACTAAATCCTTATTGGAGAATATGTGAGATTACCAAATTGTAGGTCCAATAGTTCTATATAAGTCGTGTCATATCCAAGATTGATTATGTGCAGTATAAACCAAAGACTAGAAATTTGAGAGATATCTATCAGCCATATTATATCCAAGGTCAGATGATGTGCAGGATTATGTGAGAGCTAGTGATTCGACGGATATTTGTAAGTCATGTCTTATTCAAGGTTGGATAGTCTGCAGGAATACCCAAAAATCTATAAACTCAAAGGATATCTATATTTTTTACTCATATCCAACATTAAACAATGTGTAAGATGACCCAAAGATTAATTATTCAAGGGATATTTATAAGTCGTATCGATACGAAAGATGTGCAAGATTTTTTCGAGGTCACCTGCAAAAGATCATTATCTATAGCCAAAAAGGTTATCACTCCACATATTACTAGAATTATAAGTGACCAAAGAGATTTCCATATAATCACAAGATTAGGCAATTACAAGGATCATTCTACACGAAGTATCGCCGGTGTCCAAGACGGCCACACCTCTTTAAAGAAATATTAAATCGACAAAAAATATATTTATTCAATAACTAAGAGGGTTGTTATGTCTATTATTGAAAATTATTTCCCACCAAATAGGTAAATAAGGGGACAAATTTATTTTCCACATACAACTCACATGATATATTGTCAAAGCCTATATAAGGCCTTTATGAATTATGTTTATTACTAACAATTATTGTTTGAGAGATTGTCAAGAGTATCTAAGAGGATGAAAATCTCAAACAAAAATAATAGGTACAAATGAATCTGAAAAAGGATGGAGCATCACATGGAATTTTTTCTTAGCAGCAAACCAAGACATAGTTGAGAAAAGGATGCCAAATGCTTTGGATGCGATAAATAAGATGATTGCCACCACCATCAAACCACACCCATATTAGAAGGCATGTTGGGTATTTCTGGATATTTTTGTTTCAGTTTGACACCCAGTATATTTCTAAACTCATACTGGAAGTAACCTTCTTTTTCCTTCAAAATTCGGGTGAAAATTATTTCCAAGTAAGTTCTTTCCTATAGATGTGAAGGATCCCATATTCATGGTTAGGAGGTTACATGAATATTTTCCATAGCTAAAATAACTTGCCAATCATACTAAGCTAAAGATCGTCTAAAATAAAAGACTATCTTTTTTGTCGATCAAGTCGAACTACTAGTAATTTGATTCTTTAAATCTCAGGGATATGTAGGTTGGTTTATTTATTGAAAACTCAACTTAATTCAATCTCCCCCCCAATCCTATTATCCCCAGTTTTTGGGTTTTACCAAAATTCAAAAAAAAGATAGCTGGTAAATTCTTTGAAAATCATGCTTAAAATCAAGCTTTATGAACTATAAGTGGCTTGAATTCTCATGAAACCTGAGATATGTAGGGAACCCAATACCTAGATCCGACCATAACTCTCTAAAATTCATATGAACACCAACCTCTTCGATAAATGAATTTGTGGTCAGACAAAATTAAGAATGTCAAACTCCCTTTGCCCATGGTTACTTGCGCTCACCCTATCCAAAGAGAGTAGCCAATTGTTGAAACCTAATTTTTCTCCTCCATGACTAAGTTTATTCCTGAGATTCTTTAGTTTTAAATAAAATTAAAATATTTATTTTATTTTGTTAAATATTTTTGAAAATATTTATTTGGGTTAACTGTAAAATTTAAATGACTAACTATAAATTTTCATACTCATGTATAAGAGAAAATATGATTTTGGTTGCTTAAATAATTATTTTATAAAAATTAAATTTTAATCAAGAATTGTCTTGAAAATTAAGTCAAATGGGTAAATCTTAATTTTAAATATATTTTTATCATTAAAATGAGTTATCAAAAATAATTATTTGATTTAGTAAAACCAAGAAGCTCGGGATTGAATTGATTATTAATTTATTTCAAACACTGTTTCAATTTAACTAATTTATTAAATTAGACATTAATTGAAATCAGTTTTGCAACAATTTTATTGTAATTGGTCAATTGATTTTTAATTAGGCTAACATTTAATCGCAATTCACTTAAACCTAATAATAAGGATATTTGATAAATGGCCTAATTCTTTAATCCCTAATTCCTAATACCAGCCCTACCCCTTTTTAAATTACATAACATTAGCCTAATTTCTTCAACACATTAGTTAGTCCAGACCAAGAACACCAATAACTAAACCACTAGCTTCCCTAACCCATAATACGACCTGATCCACCATCTCACTCCTTTAACTTTTACTTGTACAACAACAACAACACTCAATACCAACAAAAATATTTTCACCCCAGTCGCAAACAACTACAACAACCTGACAACTCGAATAATATACAAGCATCAACAACCCACCAGCTAAGTGACACACACCTAGAAACCCCAAAGTCCTAAAATTGATTTCCCTTTTCCAAATCAAATCTCTCTAAATTTCATCCTAAATTTGTACGATCAAAGTATGCTAGGCATGAGATCACAAGGATATCAAAGCTTCCAAGAACATCCACATCATTAACCCTTCAAATTTTAATTTTTTCTTTTCCATTTTTTCCAAAATTCATACGATTCCAGCTCACATACATTCTTCAATTTTTTTCTCAAGAAATCCCACAACACCCCTTCAGAAATTCAATCATACAATGGCTAAACAACAAAAATCACATTTCAGAATCGTTCTATAAATATATTACTATTCCTAATGAGGAGAGGGAAGAGTTAACATAGCTAAAAAACCCCAAGGTAAGGGATTTTTGCTTAAAGAAAAGTGATTCTGGTGCCAAGAAATTCAATAAGACTCGTTTAAGCTCAACTTTCTTGGTTAAGAATCCAATTTCATATCATTGGTGGCAATAATTTTCCTATAAGCTCGAAGTCCCTTTTTTCTTCTCTGTAAAAGGTAAACACATCTTTATTTTTGAATTCCTTCATAATTTCTTCATGTTCTTCTTCTTCTTCTTCTTCTTCTTTGTGTTACTAGAAAATATTCACCCATAATCATAGTAATGGTTGGATTATTTGTTGTAGAAGGCCTTGATGGCCAAAGGATTTATATGTACTAGTATTTATATTAGTTTCTCCTTATTTTTTCATTTCTTGGTTTTTATGATTCCCACTATAGTCTTCTTTGATTTCTTTATTTTTATGCCTCTTGTCAATTTTTACTTGACTATTTCCTACTTTAATCTTTTGTTCTTATTACTCTTTGTGTAGATTTTCTTTATTTTAGTCTATTTAGCTAGATAAAGGTTGTTATTGCTCTAGTTTTTTGTCCAAGTTATTAACATACTGATTTAGGTTTGAGCATTATTTTATTCTAGTTTTGATCATTGTTTTCTTTTACATTCTTGCCCCAGACCTTCTTTTTATCAACTATTTTGGCTTAAAGTATCTTAATTCCTTGTAATCATCCTCCCTTGTTTTAGTCTCTAGGTATTTGAGTTAATTGAGTATTTCTTTTGTTCATCTTCAATCCATCCTATATATTTCATTATGCATTTTGTGGTTTCAATATATTCTTATCAAATTTTGTCGCTGATTCTAGATTTGTTAACTAGGTTCACCTTTTTTGTTTTGTTTTATGTGTCTCTGTTTTGGAAGTTTTAATAAATCGTGGATTGTTTTATTTTGAAGAAACTTTTCCAATGAGATTCAAGGGAACCTCTTTGATGGTTGTGATATCTTTTTGGACTATTTTTCTTAGTCGAACCTCTAATTTTGATTTTCCTTTTGCTTTGTGCTTTCATAGTGTAAGCTTAATGGCTCATTATCTAGGTTGTTTTGTCAATATCCATGAACTTATCATGTTTGTTCGTTACTATCAAAGCTAATTGGTTTATTTGGTATTTAAGCCTCTCTTGGTTGATTAGATCGGATTGAATATGAATGACAAAATTATTGGGAAAAGTTGAGCTCTCGAGAGAACCTCGAGTATACTAGCATGGTTTCCCTTGGATACTCCATGTTCCAAAATTCTCATATCACTTGTCGAATATTTATGAATAAAATATAAGATAAATCCCTTTTCAAATCATTTGTTCATGTAGACTTACACTAGATACATGATGTTCATTTGTTCATCTGTGTATTGTTCTATTTAAGAAAGTAGTATATGGAAAGTAATAATGTTTCTTATTTACCACGTGAATGTCTTGAAGTGTGTTGAGTTATGTTCTACCTTCAACTTTCTTTGTTCTCTCTATGTTTTGTTAAAAAAGAATGATACATGACTATTTGAATTATGGTATCTAATTCTTGATCTTTTTAGGCTACAAATGCAATGACATGATTAAGAACCTTCTAACCTACTATGACTTTTTGTTCATAATGTTGAGTGTGAGAAAAGTTGTTCTACAAAACCCCATGTCTTATATAGCTTAGCAACATGATTGATCTTTTTTTTTCTTTTGTAACTTTAATGAATGAGTATACCTTTACAATCTGATAAGTAAAAAATATCTATCACACATATAAAAATTTATGTGTATTTTTATTTCTGGGCCAATTAGGAATACATGTATGACCTTAATGCCTTTAATCTTTGCATGACAATATATTTCAAATATAATATTTTCCTAGCTTTCTTATTTAATAGTTAAAACTATGAATTCGTTGTTCACTTTTCAATAATTTGTTGGAACACCCTAAGCTCCTGTTCTCTAGACCCCCAAAATATAAATAATTAAGTTAGCCAAGTCACTGGAGTGATGTCATAACTGCTAGTGATAACGGCCCTACCAATGACTCATTGTCAAACATAATATATCATTAGGAGGACTAGTTACCATGACAGTAAGGAAGCCCAGGTTTTGGTCCTTGACAATGAGTCCCAGGTATGATCTATTATGAGACAATGAGTTATTAGGAGGGACTCGTTGTCACAATAGATGGATACCCAATAGTTCAACCCCTAACTATAATTCTTCATGACCATGCAGCATGTTAGGAAATGAGTAATTATGAGAGACCCATTGTCATAATAGTGAAGAACTAGGTTGTCAATCCTCAGGTAACGACTTTGATCCACGACTCATGGTCAAACCTCATAAGTCATTACCGAAGTTAGGATTTTCCTATATGTTTTAATTAGGGACATTTTGGTCGTTGTCTCCCTTTATACAAATTTTCATGTCTTAAAACACCTAGATGACCCCTTTTTCTTTAGATTTAAAGATCAAAATACTACTATTCTTCTCTTTAACTCCCAACCAATAAAAGCTCTAGGTTTTTATAAAGAATTCATCATTCAAGCTCCAAACCTTAATTTCTCTTCAAATTCTTATGTATTTCAGGAATGTTTCGCACCGTTAAAATGAATTTTACATTGAGGCATTTATTTAATCATTATTAATGTGATTTTAAATTTTGGGTTTGAAATTAGGATGAGGACTTTTGATTGATTACTACTTGAATTATTTTACTTGTGTTTTAATGTCTCATTCATTCTTTAAATTAATGGTTTTGGTACTTAATTGGTGCTTGATTATAATGGTGGGAATGGGGGACATGGTTTCCCCAACTTGATTAAATCTTGGCTTGACAATGGATTAATCTCAACCCATTTTACAATCCTTGTTTTAAATATGAATATGTACATAGTTTAACTTGACCTTTGAAAATATTGCATTGTATTAAAGGATAAGTGGATAAAAATGGTTATTGGAATATCGTTGGTGGCACATTTTTGTATATTAAATGAAACTTGGGATTCAAATGGTTAAATGGATTGTCTTGTCATAATTGAATTCGCTTGCAATTATATTAGCATATCGATACCAAGTTGGTAAATGCCTAAACTAATGACTCCTTGTCTAATAGTTGGATTATGTGCAAATTATTTTAAATTGGTCTTAAAAGGAATTGTGTAGCTCAAGGTGATCGTGTATATCCTGGAGAGACCTTACTAGAATCAACCTTTGCTGACATTGGGGGTCTATATGACCATGTGTCAGGATACACATAATCTTTTGGATGGCTATCGCCTTGGTGTCTTTAGCTTTTCCTTAATTTTCTCTGATACGTCCCAGCTAACATGAATTAGGGACCTTCTGATAGGTGGAGTTAGACCCATATAGACCATATGCAACTTTAAGATTGAGTGAGCGACATAGTTTAGGATAATGGCTTATAATCTCATGTTCATGGCCCTTGTTCCTATCCCGACATCCTATATATATACATATAAATATTATGCTTATGGTTTTAATTGGTTTTTGGTAATGGCATTATTCTATTCCTTTCCCCTAAGTTATATGCCAGTGCTCTCACTACTGGCCATCCCCAGACACTGCTTCATTTTATGATATAGGTTCAAAGGAATTTTCTATTTCTCCTTTGTAGTATTAGGTGGTTGAGTGCATCTATTGATCAACCGTTAAGTGGTGAGCCTTAATTTTTTAGAAGGCCAGTCATTTCATTGGTTTCATTTTTTTCTTGGTACTTTTGTACTCTTTTTGTCATAGTCGGGGGAATGTCCTGACTTAGTTTGTATTTCTGGTTTAGAGGCTTTTGTGGATAGTTTTTGGAATGACATAGATTTCTTGTTTTGATTCTTATCTTTATTTTAGATTCACATATCTTTGATCAACTTGCTTAGCTTCCACTGTTTATATTTATATGTTCTTCAGGTAAGGCAAGGGGATTGTCTCCAGTCCATAGTGGGCTTGAGATTGCCCATCATGGCCAAGCCCAGGCTTGGGTCATGATAAGATTGGCATTAGAGCATTGTTCAAGTTCTTTGGGTGTCCACAAAATCATGTCGAGTATAGTCCCTTTTATGGGTGTGTAGTGCACCATACTTATAACGGGGAGGCTACAAGACATATAGGAGTTCACCCTTTCTTGTATTTTGTTACGGGCTACAGAGTCTAGTTGCTATGAAACCTCTCTAATTTTTGGTTTACTTGAATTTTAGATCATGCCTCCCAAAGATATGACAGTTATAGAACTCTTTTGGAAACTCTGTCCCATGACATCGCCCAAAACTGCACCTCCAAAGAAGTATGTTGTGATTAATGTAAAATATAGTAACCCAAACCACGTTGGGGTTAAACCCATAAGGCATGTGTGTAATTATCTCTAGAAATTTATAAAATCATGGGTAATGCTGAAAAATAATTGGGGAGATTTAACATCAACAATAACAAGTAACCATACTTAAGTGCTTGAGGTTGTAAACAATAGGAAACGAACACTTGGATTGCATTTCCCCTGGAGTCTAACTATGGATGTTTCTCGTGTTTAATTTACTTATCCCACTGCTCTGCATGCAAAGTATATATAGATATGTATTTTCAAATTTTTTTTTGAATGTGTTAATTAATCTTACCCTTCACCTTGTGAGTCTTAGGGCGTCACTTCACAATCCTTTGTCCTTAACCCTAGTAAAACTATCACCTTTTGAGTCTCAATTTTTTAGATGAGGGTTAATAGCCTCGAATCACTATCGTTATCCCCATTTCCAAATCTTTAACTCTCTTGTAAGGATGATCTTAATTATAAGCTGTTGGAACGTGTGAGTGTTGCACCACACTGTTAGGGACCAGATTCCTTAGAGTCAGCCACAGGCAATAAAACAGTTAAGCACTGGAAAACTAAAAAATTATAGGAAAGTAAAGAACATAATGATTTAACATGGAAACCTGGTTACTCAAGTGAGAAAAACTATGTCTTTTCCTTACAAGATCTTAACAACCCATTATATTCAAACTCTTGATTACATACACCAATGAACCTAACTCTAGGCTCCACCAGTTTGCAATAACTCTATTACAAACCTAACTTGACAACTCTATAAAGAACATACCTCAATACTAATTAACTCTAACCCATATTTAACTTAGTAACTCTACCTCAGCACTTTTAAGAAAGGAAAGAAAATATTACTCTTATAATATGAGTAATTTAGTTACAAACTAGGACTCTACTCAAGGCCGCTAACTCTTTAAGTACATGATGGAATTAAGAACTTGAGCAATATTGCATAGTGGAGTTTTTGCCTATTTCCCACTCCTCTATTATGATCTTACAAAAACTCAAAAATTAAGAAGCATTTTTTCCTTTTATAGTGGAATATTGAATAGTGTAGAAATATAATTAGGCCAAGTATCTTGACTAATACACATCATACCTATGCAGTTTGTTAAACTAGACGACAATACTATGCAAGCCTTGTGACAAATGTATGTTTCCATGAAAACCTAGGGACCTGGTCCCTTGTTGTCAGCTGATCATCATTAAAACATGATATAGAAATTTTCCCCTTTTTTGATGATGAAAAACCACGGGACTTGACCACAAAAATTGAGCATCAAATTCATTAACCTTATTAAGTTTAAGTGATTACCACTACTATCAGTGAATGTTCGCCCTATCACTTTTCATCATGCTTCCTATTATCAAAATGTCAACTTAGGGATCTAGTCCTTTATTGTCAGTTGACATCGAAATTTATTCACTATATTTCAAGAACATCCATCTTAGAAACATTAATCATGAATTTAGTTGAGAGTTGTTACTTCACAGTAGTCATCACGCCAATACCAAGAATATCCAAAATCATTCTCAATGTCTCTTCAGGAAGTTTATTGCTTTCCCTGCACCTGTGCAATTAGACTTAAACTATCATTTGAGAACTCGATTGTATAATAAAATTCTCTCACTTTCTCTTCAAGAACCATGTGAACTGGTTCCTCCAAGATATATAATAATACTTGGTGTTTGACATATTCCACCAATTTAACCATGCATGGTTTCTCATAAATCCTGGGATCAAACACTCACCCAGATAATTTATTCTGTGTTTTCAGAATCTCATTCCTTTGATCTATAGACCCAACCTTCGTTTCTTCTTTCTTATTCTATTGAAATGACTACTAGGCTGCTCTATTTCAACATTTTACTCTTCTTAGGGCTAGGTACCTTAGAGAATTTTTTTTTCACAGCAATATGTTTCTTTTTCATTCCTATAGGGATACTCAACTGTGGAATAGAGGACCTAGTCCTTCAAATAACATGAATATCTTTTCTTATTTTCTCAGTTGCTGCAGCAACTTCATGGTCAACTTTTTCACCTTTTTTAACTTCTACAACTCTAACATTCTTTCTCTATATCACAGCAACGCTCTCAGTCTTCTTCTCTTAGTAGTAGAAGACTTTTCATCCTTCATTGCATCCATTAACAACTTTTTTTCAGACCCCCTAGTTGAATCTGATCTATCCACCTTCACACACATATCAACTAATTTTTCTTTCAATTTGCTTCTCGTTGTTTATTTATAGACCACCTCAGTTGTGGTTCATCCTTAGTAACCTCGTCCTTCTCATTTGGAGGTACCATTAATTTTTTACCTTCTGGGACAACATTCGTGCCACCTGCTACTTTCTCATTCATACAAAAGGAACTTTCCTTGGCATTATTTGCAAGAAAAAGTAAATTTAAGCAACCCAATCTACACTGCTGGAATGATTAAAATTCTTTATAGATATTTCTTTGTTAGTAGTGGATCAAAAATTGATTTTGAATCAGAGGGAGTAGGGAAACCAGACACTTGAACATTTTTTAAGAGATCTGTATTGTCTAATTATCTAGAGAGAATTATGATTTGAGATACTTAAGGTGATTTTGGTTTTTATGAGGAAAAAGGCACTTTTTATTTAGGGACTTCTTGTTCAATTGGAGAACCAAAACCCTGATTTAAGTCTACCTTTATATCTATCTTAGCAAGGTTTTCAATGGATGTTTGAGTTTTGACTAAAATGGGTTTACTTAGGGATTCTGGAATTTTGGACAAGGATTGAGTGGGTTAAGTCAACACAGGTTCTTGTTGTGGACTTATGGTGATGTTTTCAATGGTTCCAGCTGGTATAGAAATAGATTGTTTTAGTTGAGAATTTTCTGTCTTGGGTTTATTTAAGGTGTTGGGAACTTCAAGAAAAGACGTGGTGATTACAACACCCAATGATTTTTGAGAAAGACTTTGATTTTAAAATTTCAACTTAGTAACTGGTTTCTCAGTTTTTGATATTTGGAGAGTAAAGACAATTAGTTCAAGCTCCTGATTCTCTACTTTCTCTTCTGGAGCATTTTTCTTAGTAGTTAGCTAACTTATAGAATCAATCAACACATTAGCAAGATTTTTTTATCTTTCTAGCAAGTACTTGTCTAAGTTTTCTCTAATGTCTGAGAGGCATAAATGTCTGAGAGGCATAAATCATTTTCTTCTTCATCTTCAATATTTACCATAAGTGTAAACAAAGAATCAAAAGTCATTTTCTAATCCTCCACTACTAGTATAGAAAAATCTTCATGCTTTGCATCTTGTTCAGTTTCACTTGAAGACCCCTCACAGACAGCTAAGGCTTTCTTAACATCCAAATCATTTGTAGCTTTTCTTCTTGATTTTACAGGGACTTGTTCCCTTCCCATACCTTTGCCACTTCAAGTATTTAGATACTTCTGGTAATTTATTTTGTGTATTGGATAGTCTATAATGAAATGCTCAGGACTTCTACATTTAAGACAACCCCCCATAATGCCTCATTTTTGCTGCTACTTCCTCTTCTTTGAAACTGATCACTTTTCTTAATTGCTCTAACAATTCTTTTTGCCAAATTGTCAATATCTGTGTCTTCTTCCCTTGACTCAGACTTTGTAGTCTTTAAGGCCAGATAATTTTCTCTTTTTAATTTTGTCTTGTCCTATCCTTACTGCTTCTTGAGCACATGAGTCTTCAAATTACAAATAATTTGATCCATTATGAGATTTTTCAGGTTTCTTTCCTCAATTGTAGCATCAACTTTGTTTTCCCAGTATTTTAGGAATAATCCTTAGATTTTTTCACCTATTTGTACAAAGGAACTACTTCTCCTAGGTAGTGTACCTCATCGGTGATTGAAGTGAATCTTATACACATCTCTTGTATAGTTTCTCCTTCTTTCATAGTGAAGGTTTCATACTGAATAATATCATATCAACTTTTGAATCCTTCATATTAGGGGCTCCTTCATGAGCAATATTCAAACAATCCCAGATATCTTTAGCATTTTCACTTGTAGAAATACTGTTGTATTTATTAGGCCTTATGCCATAAACTAGCAATTTCGTGGCCTTACAATTCTTCTTTACTTTCCTTCTATTTATATCTCTTTTTTTGACCTCTCTAACTGGCACATGAGGACCATCCAGTATTATATCAATTAACTCACAATCCTTAGCCATAATGAAGTCATGCATCATTGTTTTCCACCACCCACAGAACTTCCCATAAATCTAGGTGGTATAGTAGTATATTTCCCTTCTACCAGATTAGGTGGAGAAGTCGTGATAACCAAATCACTCTAGGTGTTAACCTTTTATAGTGTTTTGGCTTTGATACTAGTTGTTGGAACATCGGAGGGTTGCACCACACATTGAGGGACATGGTATCTTAGAGTAAGCCACATGGAATAAAAAAGCTAAGCACTGGAAAACTAAAACCTTGCAAGAAAGTAAAGAACACAGTTATTTAACATAGAAACCTCCTTGCTCAAGAGAGGAAAAACCACGGCTTGACCTCACAAGCTCTCAATAATCTACTATAATTAAACTCTTGATTATAGAAACCAATGAACCAAACTCTAGGCTCCACTATTCTGTAATAACTATATTGCAAACCTTACTTGACAACTCTGCAAAGAACACACTTCAATACTGTTTAAATCTATCCAATATTAAACTCAAGTAACTCTACCTAAGAGCACTAAAGAAAAAAAAGAAAACATTACTCTTATAATGTGAATAATTCAATTACAAACCATGATTCTACTCAAGGACAGTAACTCTTTCAGTACATAATGGAATTAAGAACTTGACAATATTGTAGAGTTGAGTTTTTTCCTAACTCCCTCTCATCTATTATGATCATGAAAAAACTTTAAAATTGAGAAGCATTCTTTTTCTTTTATAGTGGAATAATGATTAGTGAAGAAATATGATTGGGCCAAGTGTCCTGACTGTTACACATATCACCTATGCAATTTGGTACTCTAGACGACAAAATTATATAGATCTTGTGACAGTTGTATGTTTCTATGAAGACTCAGGGACCTAGTTCCTTTTTGTCAGCTGATCATCATCAAAACACAATATAGCACAAGCAATTTCCATGTCTCTATAGTAGCTTAGGAGACAATTAATATTATGAAGATCATAATACACACAATCACAGCAAAATAGATGAATCTCCCACTTCTCCTACATTGTTAATCCTCTAAGGTTCCCACAACCATAGTCAAGGAATTTATCCGCTCATTATTATGTAACAACCTATCGAATTCAAAGAAGAAAAAATTGAATTAATTGTACAAGAATGAAAAGAAGAAAATACAAAATCTCCAATTAATTGCAAAACCAAAAACCCAAGAACAAAGTATCAAGTAGCAAAAATACATGAAAAGAGTCAAAAGTGAATAACATAATAAAAGCATAACTCAAGGGTATTATACTATCCAAAAAAATAAAGGAAACCTAATTAAATAAAAATAGGAAAAATATGTCGGTAGTGATCATGACTTTGTAATGAGTTGTTAGGAATAATCATGACTCGTTGACCGCTATCGTATCTCATTTATATCTTTCATGGTCATGAATCATCTAGTTTCCATACGTGTCATAAACTTCTAGTCATAATAGCTATAGTCAATTTAATCTTACATGGCCTCTGAATCTGTTATCAGACTACTCAAAATAAGTCGCAGTCAGTCCTTATGACTTGTGGTCATCACTCGTTATCACTGAATCCTCTTTTATCATTCTTCTATAATTTTATCCACTATTCTTAGTACGGATTCTTACCACAAATCGAGTAACTCTTTATGAGTCCTGGTCTGTCATTACTTATCTTCTTCACTTAGCTTTTACCATTATTAACCTCACAAGTGTGACTATGAGTCATAAGGTGACTTACCGACTCATAGCCTGACTAGTACTTCAACTTTGGAGATCTTTTTCTTCCATTTTTCATTCTAGTCCACTTCCAACCTAATTTACCTATAATACATACAAAATACACATTGTATACAACAAAATAACCTAAGTTAATACATAATATATGGCATGCAGACCTGATCTAGGGTCCCTGATCCCTAATGTACTACTCCACATAGGGTTTCATAGGTCCTTACTAGTCATCATCAAGTTTTCTAGACTAGTGATGCTTATGATTAGTCACTTTAAGGGGATATCTATAATGTTGTGTATTGTTAGTTGATTTATACGCTTGCTCAGCTGGTGGAATAATAGTCTCGTCAGTATGATCTTATTGGTTCCATTGTTAGTTCATCTAAGGTCACTCGAGTTGACTAGTTTATGAGTTTGAATCTCCCAACCTTTATAGGCTCTAAGGTTGAGGAGGATCCTTAAGGGTTTATTGATGAGATGGAGAAGATATTATAGGTTATGCATGCTACTAATTTTGAGGGTATCAAGATTACTGCCTGTCTATTGAAAGAAATATTTTACTAGTAGTATAAGGAGTAGGAAGTGATGAGGGGTGATGATGCTGAGCCAGCTATGTGAGATGCATTTTAGGTGCTTTTCTTGATTACTTATTTTCTCAGGAGTTGAGGAAAGCTAAGATAGAAGAGTTGATGAACTTGAAATAGGGTAAGATTAGTGTTAAAGAGTATGCTTAGAAATTCTAGTAGTGGTCCAGTTATGTTCCAGAGTTGGTATATAACATGAGGTCCAAAAGGACAACAAAAAGAAAAAGTTTGATTCTTTTTTGTCCCATGATTTTGTGTTGGAATGTAAGGTTGCTATAGTGAATAATTATATGGACATATCTAGGTTGGTGGTTTATATACAGTAGGTGAAGGATAAAAAGAAGAAGTGTGTAGAGATGGGAGAGAGGCAAAATAAAAAGTTTAGATATTTAAAGCAGGGAATAAATTATTAAAACAATAGAGAGATTGTAGGCAGTGGACTAAGATGAAGAATTTGGGAGATTCATATTCTATAGCTATTTCTCCTTATCGTAAGCCTTCAGGTCATCATCTTTTTTAAGCTAGTAGTGGTCCTAAGGTGTAGAGTGCCCAGTCTCAAGCCAGTTGATATCAGTCAGCCCCACCTTACCTTTCTTGCCATTTTGTGGAAAGCTTCTCAAGGGATATTATAAGAAAGAAAAAAATTGATGATTTAATTATGGTTAGCTTGGTGATATATGTGATATTTTCCTTTGTCCTGGAATGCCACAAGAGCTAATAAGGACCTATTTTCCAATTCTTTGTCTCCAACATGTAAGGGAACCACTTCAACTACCAACAATGGTCGAAATCATCTTTATGCACTTGCTAATCATCAGGTGTCTAAGGTATCCCCCAATGTTCTTACTGGTATGCTACAACTCTTCTCCCATGATGTTTGTTATTTGATTGATTTGGGTTCTACCTTATATTTTTTACCATTTATGCAGTTGTAGGTTTTATTTTTGGTCCTTAAAGTATTTCTAATCCCTTTTATGTTTCTACTTTGCTAGGTGAATCTATTACTTCTAAAAAAATCTCTAGGGGTTATGTGGTGTCTATCTTTCATAGATAAACACTGCTGGATTTGATAGAACTAGATATGGTGGATTTTAATGTTATCTTAGGGATTGATTGGCTTCATTTCTGCTATGCTTCCCTAGATTATAGGAACCAAAAGGTCAGTTTTGACTATCCCAATAAGCCAATGATTGAATGGAAAGGGAGTTCCTTAGTACCAAGGGGAGGTTTATTTCTTATCTTAGACCTTAGAAAATGATTTCCAAAGGGTGTATGTATCAACTAGTTTTGACTAAAGATTCTAACTTTGAGAGTCCCTCTTTTTAATTTATCCCTGTGGTTAGTGAGTTTCTTGAAGTTTTCCCCAATGATCTTCCTAGGATTCTTCCAGATAGCAAAATCGATTTTGGGATTAATATTCTACTAGGCAGCTATCCCATTTCTATTTATCCTTATAGAATTGCTTTGGTTTAACTAAAAAAGTAGTTGATGGATTTTCTTGATAAGGTTTCATCCATCCTGGTGTTTCTCCATGGGGTGATCCTGTGCTTTTCATGCGAAAGAAAAATGGGTCTCTTCAGATTTGTATAGAATAAGGTTGTAGTGAAAAATAAGTATCCTCTTTCTTAGATTGAGGTCCTTTTCGATTAGCTTTAGGGTTCTAGGTGATTCTCTAAGACTGATCTCTTTTTGAGATATCAATATTTGAAAATTAGAGAGGTTGATATTCCCAAGATTGCTTTGCAGATCAGGTATCATTATTATGAGTTTTCGATTATGTTATTTGGGTTGACTAAGACCTCGACTGATTTCATAGATGTTATGAATTGGATGGTCAAGCAGTTTTTGGATTTATTTGTTATAGTTTTCATTGATGACATCTTAGTGTACTACAAAATTGAGGAGGATCATCCCAATCACCTTTGAATTGTGTTGCAAACTCTTAAGGACCATAAATTGTATGTGAAATTTTCTAATCTTAAATTCTAGCTAAGTGTTATGATCTTTCTTGGGCCTGTTATTACTAGTAAGGGGATCAAGGTGGATCCACAGAAAGTTAAGGCAGTTAAGAAATTGCCTAGACCTATGACTCCAACCGACATTAGGAGCGTCTTGGGTTTGGTTGAATATTATAGGAGGTTTATGGAAAGTTTTTCATCCTATGTTGTTCAACTGATAAGGTTGACATAAAAAAAGATAAAGTTTTTATTGATCGATGCTTGTGAGGGTAGTTTTGAGAAGTTGAACGATAAGTTGACTTTTGCACTAGTTTTGACCATGCTCAAGGGTATTGATGGTTTGTTGTGTATTGTGATGCATCTGGTGTGGAACTGGGTTTTATTTTGATGCAGCATGGTAAAGTTGTTGCCTTTG
Organism: Capsicum annuum; assembly: GCF_002878395.1. Classification (NCBI taxonomy): domain Eukaryota; kingdom Viridiplantae; phylum Streptophyta; class Magnoliopsida; order Solanales; family Solanaceae; genus Capsicum; species Capsicum annuum. The sequence continues at coordinate 110,203,376 of NC_061122.1, read as the reverse complement.
TTTCCAGGCATCTTAAGGTTCATGAGAGGAGTTACCTAACTTATGATCTAGAGTTGACGGTTGTGGTTTTTGCGTTAAGGATTTGTCGACATTATTTTTATGGGATGCATCTGGATATTAATTTACACCATAAGAGCTTGCAGTATGTGTTTATACTATAGGAATTGAATCTCAAACAGAGGCAGTGTCTCGAGCTACTTAAGGATTAAAATATGAGTTTGCACTACCAAACAAGTAAAGTTAATATAGTTGCGGATGCTCTTAGCAGGTTGCTTATAGGGAGCTTATCTCACATTAATGCAGAGAAAAGAAGATTAGTGAAAGATATTCATAGGCTGGCTAAATTAAGAGTTCATCTCTTGGACTCTGAGGATGGAGGAGTAATTGTTCAGGAAGTGGTTAAATCATCTCTTGGTGCTGAGGTGAAGAAGAAGAAGAAGAAAAAGGTTTTGGATCCCATATTTATGTAGATTAAGAATGATGTGGGTCAATAAAATGTTATGGCTTTTGATATTAGGGGAGATGGCATCGCGAGGTACAAAGAAAGATTGTGTGGTCCTTATGTTGGTGGGTTGTGGAAAAGAATATTGGCTGAGGCTCATGAATCTAGATATACAATTCATCCGGATTCAACCAAGATGTATCATGTAATACCCCGTATTTTATGTTCTCTTGTTGTAATTATGTGGTCCTTGGTATAGCCTTATGATAATGGAAATGAACTCAATTTTTTATGCAAGTATGGATGGTGAAAAGATCCACATATCATTGGAAATCTTAGTGAGCCATTACACTTAGTTTCAAAAATCTTCACTTTTATTCTTTCTTGTGGGAGATTCTTCTAACTATCATATATCATGTGAGCTACCATGGAGTTCAACGTCTATCTATGTTGGGGAGAGCTGTTCTACCCTTTCCATCAAAATAGAACCTTTCCTTATAGTGATCACTGAACTTAACCCATATTGGGACTTAAACATACGATGGTTAGTAGTTTCTAGTAATTTATGATACGCTTATCCGCATTCCCTTCTCGGTGCTAAATACTACTCCCGAAATATACATATATGCTCATACTTATGAAATCCATCTTAAAAGAGCATAAGGATTTTTAGACTGCAAACTAGTTATACTTTTCTTCACTCAAATCTCAATCAGAAGGAACACTTGTGGATTTCATATCACATCTTAGATCAAAAGGATCATGCTATAAAATATATCACCGGAGCTTAAAAGGATAAAGTTTTTCTAAACACAGTACTTGGAATTCATACTTTATTTCATATAATTTCATAACAAAATATTAAGCTCAATATTCACATTGAAATCTTTCAACAATATCCCAGTCAACATAATGAAATTCAAATCACAATATAAATCTTACAAGTCAAAACATAAATTGATGTAAACCTTGAAGCACTTAAATCTTTCAATCACATGATAGTCTTATAATTTAAGAATATGATTATTCAGGAATGAACCCTAATTCAAAACAAGTAAATTCAAATTGAAGATAATACTTTTCGGGGCCAAGGAAGAAAGTATAACCTTGTTAAAAACCCCACCTGGAATTGTTTAACTTGTAAAGAGGACTTGAACTTTGAGACTTCAGAGATAACTTGGTGAGAGAAACTCTAATCTTGTTGTTCTTGAAGATGGGTGGAGGAAAGATGATGTGAATTAACTAAAATATAGAGAAAAATAACACCTCTGTTGTGTTATAAGTCGTGGGTTGGGAGTTATAAGAGGGGAGAAAACCAAAAGGTCCTTTTACTAAAATTATAAAAAATTGACCTCCAATTTCTATGAGTCAACTTACAACTCATTAAATGAGGATATAAGTTGGTCTAGTAACTCGTAAGCTTGGCAGTGGAAAAGATAACAAATACACAATTCAATATACGAGTAGAAACTTATGACTTGTTACATTTACATACGACTTGAAACAACCACTTGTAACTTGGATAGAGACTTAGGGAACCTACACTGCTGACTTTACAATTGTTCCTCATACGAATCATATCATCAAGTGACGTCTTCTAGGGCCAAGTCACACCCCAACTATAACTTTAACCACTCCAGATAGCCTACACTATGGTTTACATCTTACAACTCGTGAGATGTATATATGGCTTAAGGAGATGAGTCGTGAGTTACATAGTGTCTTTCAGACACAAGGTATTGCACCGGTCTTATGTGTCTACCTTTAAGGGTTGTGAGAATTAGGCAAACTAGATTGTCTTTAATATAGTTATGTTTGATGTTATCACAAGTATGGATTGGTTCGCTTCATATCATGCTATTTTTGATTATTATTCCCTGATTGTGACTTTATCTATAAGGAGAGTATTGAGATTATCTTTAAAGTGTATTCTTAATTTGTGTTTGAAGGGTTCTATGTCTTTTATTTATACTCACCGCATGATAGAGACAGGGTGTCAATCATGATACAAGTTCTGCCTTACCGTATCTTATGGATTCTATTTGAGTTGTTCATGAGTTCATGGATGTGTTTCATGCAAATTGTACTGGTAAGACTCTGTACCATGATGCTGATTTAACTATTGACATAGAGCCGGGCACCAAGACCATTTCTATACCTCCTTATAGGATGGCCCCAATAGAGTTGATGAGAAGTTTTAATATTTATTGAGTATGGGGATTATTAGACCTAGTATATCACCTTCGGTGTGAATATCATATTTGTGAAGAAGAAAGATGGACCGATATGTATGTTTATAGATTATATGCAATTGAACAAAGTGATGGTTAAGAACAAGAATCCTTTTCCTTGCATTGATGATTTAGTTGACCACCTTCAGGGTGCTTTGGTGTTTTATAATGTTGATTCAAGAATAGGATACCATTAGTTGAAGACTAGAGCTTTTGATGTTTCAAAGACAACTTTCCAAACTTGATAGAGTCATTAAAAGTTTTTGGTATGTCTTTTAAGTTTACCAATGCTATAGCGGCTTTTATGGAATTGATCAACTAGTTATTTTGACTGTATCTCAACTCGTTTATGGTTGTATTTATAGATGACATCTTGATTTATACAAGAGTGAGGCCAATTATGTGATGTATTTTAGGATTGTTCTTTAGAGATTGCGTGATGAAAAGTTGAATGCTAAGTTTTGTATGTATGACTTTTTGTTAGATTTATCCATTCTTGGGTCATGTGGTGACTAAGTATGGTATTATGATTGATTCGACCGAGACTATGGATTAGTGATTAGGCTAGACCTACTTCTCCTACCAAAATTTGGAGTTTTATTGGTTTGGTGGGTTATTTGTCATGACCCAATTTATTAGGTCATGATGGAGCCTACTATAACCTACCAGTAGTCAAGCCAAACCCGCAGTCTGAAAGGGATAGTAAAGGACTACCCAAATAGATAAAAGAAAGAATGTGAAATATATGACCTAAGAGGTCAATTACTTAATATAGTCCATAAACTTGGTGGCATCAGCAGAAGAGCATCTACATGAACAAGATTTCAAAGTGAAGTAAAAATTAATATACTAATACAACCAATATTTGAATAAAAAATAGAGACTAGTCTAGTACATAAAAGGTAGAAAAGTTATACTCCGAGTGTCAAGAGCCGATCCTATGTACTGAACCATGGCTGCACTACAAGACGCACATATCAACAATGATAACCTGTATTATGAACTGCAGGCTATAGAAGTGTTGCATGAGTTCCAATAATGTGATACTCAGTAGGAAAATGCCAACTGAGCTCCAAATATAAAGAAGATATACATAACATATAAACAGAATGGAAACCTACACCCAAATATCCAACAACCACATAAGACAAC